>NW_028135440.1:0-180040 GCF_964662115.1 Mustela nivalis | reverse complement strand
CAAGAGACATATGAAAAAGCAAGGGAAAAATGGACAAATAATACGACACTACCCAGGCACACAAAATGTGGTGTTTGTTGAGGTCAGTTTTGAGAAAATATGTGTTTATCAAAGAGGACAAAAGATGACATTCTTTGTAGGAAATGTGGCTGAAAGAGAGGGAATGTGAGTTTTCAAGGCATGTCAAATGGAACTGCTATCCATTAAATACCGACTTCCTATCTCCATCAATTTAATTATAATTGTTATTTGAAACACACTCAGCACACACACACACACACACACACACACACACACACACACACAGATAAGACACACAAAAGATGGGGAGGAAGTGAAGAATAGCACTAATGAAGCAAACCCAAAAGAAAAGAACTGAGAGAAAAGGATAAATTCCAAGACACATATTCACTCCAAAGATTAGGTCAGGAAACCTACAAAATCTCAGCTCTGTAGTAGTGACTAAAGCGTTTGAAGCAGTAATCAAACCCCTGTCAATACACAGATGGCGAGGTGCAAATCATTTCCTGTTCAACTCTTCTAGACATTTAGAGAAGGCAATGCCATTTTCTTCTCATCAATTCCACAAATGGAGGAGGTGGATGAACTCCACTTTACTAGTATAAAGACCCAATTCAAATAATGACATTTTAGGAAATAAATTATATTCCATTTCAATAATTAAACATAATAAAAATATAATTCTTTCCTTTTCTCTGTCTGTCTTCACCTGCATTTGAAAGGGCCAGCTTGTTTTTGTATTATTTTGTACTGTTGAGGAAGCCAGCCTGTCATCCATCATCCATTTTTGACAGAGTATTCACTGATGCTTCAGTTCCATATATGACCTAGTACTCCGCCTAAGATATGCCAGAACTCTTCAACACCCATTAGCCCGTTCCCTCATTCCCTGCATGTCTCTTTTTTCCTTGACTCTCAGCTTGATTCCTCAGAGTTCTGAGTTACTCCTGGTTTGTCTCCTTCTCTGACTTATCCCCTTCAGTTTTTCCTTCTTTCTACTAAGGGCCGTGGTATTCGTCCTAGGGCACATATGAGAGAAGCCATATGATATTTCCCTATGTCTCCTTGCCCATTTCATTTCACAAACCCAGTCCTGTGGCATTCATGCCAGTGCAAGAATCAAGAGTTCATCCTCCCTAATTGCTGAGGAATACTCTGTTGCCAATATGGACCACACCTTCTTTATCCACTAGTCTTTGCAAGGACATAGCAGCTCAATCCTCAGTTCTGTTCAAGTGAGCCTTGCAGACCATCGATATAAGCCATTAATTTTCCTTTGATTAAAGAGACTTGGTCAACAGGGTTATACCCATTAACACAGTAGGTAGAGATAAATAATGGTAACAAGGAGTGCTGTCCATTGCTCCTCCTTAAGGATTAGCTATAATGTATAATGTCACTCTCTCATGCAAAGGATGACAAACCTCAGAGAGACGGGATGATATACCAGAGGACTTGTTGTTTCTGATATCTCTAGATATTTCAGAGGAAATAGGAAAACTTTGCCATCTCTGGAGAAAGGTTGGCCTAAAAGATCATTTTCCTGGGCCACTCTTCTAGGTATTTAGTGAAGGCATTGTCATGTCCTCTCATCAAATCCAGAGATGGAAGAGGCGGGTAAGCTCTAATTCACAAGGATAAAGACCCAATTCAAAGAAGGACATTTTAGGAAACCCACCCATGTCATTTCAATAAGGAAAGATAATAAACAATATAATTCTTTCCTTTTCTCCCTGTGACTTCCTTTGGTTTTGAGAGGGCCACATTGTTTTCCTATGAATTGATGTTGTTGTTGCTATCTGTTGAGAAAGCCTGCCTATCATCCATCATCCATTTTTGACAGAGTATTCACGGATGCTTTAGTTGCATGGACGTCCTAGTGCTCCTCCTAATATATGCCACAGCTCCTGACCACCCATTTATCAGTTCTCTTTTCGATAGCCCTCAGCTGGATTCTCAGAGTCCTGAGTCACTCCTGGTGGGTCTCCTTCTCTGACTTCTTGCCCTTTATTATTCCCTTCCTTAAGTGGGCCAAGGTATTCCTCCCGAGGCACATATTGTGGGTAGCCATATGACATTTCCCTTTGTTTGCTTGCCTTTTCCATTTCCCAACAGCAGGGCATGGGACATTCATGTCAAGGCAAGGTCCAGGGGTTCATTCACTCGACGGCAGAGGAATACTGTGGTGCCGAAATGGACCCAAACTTCCTGATCCACTAGTCCTTGCAAGGGCATTGCGGCTCACTCCAAAGTTCTGCTCGAATGGGCCTTGCAAGCCTTCGGTATAGGCCGTCCCTTTCCTTCTGACTAAAGAGTCTTGGTCCACATGTTTATACCCGTTACCACAACAAGTACAGTTAACTAATAATAACAACGGGTTCGGTCCAGGCCTCTTCATTGAGAGTTAGCTCAGATGCAGAATATCACTCTCCTCAAAGACTTTGCAAAGGTATTTAAGGGAAAGCCAGGTAGACAGAGGCCTCATCCCTTAGCCGCGTGTTTCAGAACACTAGGAGACGAGGCCACAGACAGCACCATATAGCGATGCCCTCACCTTTTACCTCGGAAAGGGACTTTCCGTATCTTAGTCATCACTGACCCATAGGCAAAAGACGCTGACAAAGTACGCTCTCACCCACAGGACGACAAACCCCACGGAGAGCTGCTTATACCCGCGAGGCCTCACCTTTTCTTGAGATATCTAGAAATTGTAGTGTAAAAGGACACCTTGCCGTCTCTGGGGATATGTTGGCCTAAAGGAAGGTATACTGAATGTCATTTTCCTTCCTCTATGTCTCCAGAAAGGGGAAGTTGGACATTAACCCACAAGACATCCTGAGTTCTTGATCAGGTTCAGAGGGCTCTTGTTCTGTCCTTCCCGGGGCTTCCTACTTAAAGCCATAGGACACCAAGGTCATGGGAGAGGGACAGCTGCTTCAGTGAAGCCAGCATCTGTGATGTCACAAAGCCTTGAGGTCATAGCAACCACTCCTCATCAACCCAGGCCTGATCACTACACTTGACTGGAGTAGTCATGGGTGGGCCAAGAGGACCCCAAGCCATCCCAAACCGCTGGAGCTGCCTGGGTCTCTCACCAAGACAGTTTGCGAAGCGAGTCGGTGTCACCTTCTCCATGGCCCAATTCATAGTATTTGGTCGTGAGTGTCAGCACCAGCCCTCTGGACCTCGGAGAAAGGCAAGGATCCCTCATTCCATCTTAGCCACGACAGGCCAAGAAACTAACAGACCACAAGCAAAGCCTCAGGGGAGGAAATCCGAGCCCTGCGTAAGGGTGAGACCCTCCCACCAAATCATGGAGCATCTCAACAGGAAAAGGTCCACCCAAGGGAAGCTCAAAGTGAACCCCCGCAACCGTGCCAAAGACATGTCTGGAATCTTCCACAGCAAGCACACGAGTACCTCGATGATCTCCAGAAACGGTGCCAACAAGGCCTCCCAATCTTCCAAAAAGACCATGCATCCAAGGCAGAGTCTACACCCTAGAACCTTAGGTCCAGGACGGACTCATGTTCTTGGAGTCCACAGAAGCCAACGGAGAGCATGTTGGAAGAGACCCATAGCCCAATGAAGCCATCTGAAAGACTTCCGTGCCCATTTCAGGAAGACAACTTGTATGTGCAAAAGGACGCATTGAAGAGGATTCGAATGTGGAAGAACCTTGAGCACTCCCTCATGGTGGATCAGCTACCCTCTGTGGAACTGCATGGAGATGTGGCAGCACAAGCCTGCCTTCACCCTCTCATGACCATCCCCCAAATGGTTACATGCGATAAGCAAACAGTGCCTCTTGAGGAAGATGGGCATGTTCCAATGGAGCCCCGAGAGGATGCACAATGTGTTAACAAGGGGTCAGTACAGCACGACAGACAGCGGATGCTGCAGGTTGGTGAGGAGATCCAGGAAGGCAAAGAACAGGAGAATGAACAAGGAAGCTCCAAGCGAAGGTCGGGCATTTTAGGATGGTGGGAGGTTCTCTATACCTGGCTGCCCTCCATAGGAACCTAGGTCCAAATTCAATAAAACATCCTTTGGCCCCAGTCAATTATTGTGCACTGTTTTTGTCTTTGTTATCTTATCGAACGTGCACATGCACGTTTGGACAGAGAGGCAGAGAGATCCCAATCAGGGGGTGGAGCTGGAGAGGGAGAAGCTTACTTGCCCCTGAGCAGAGAACCTGAGAACAGAGTCAATGCCAAGGCCCTGGAATCATGAGTTGATCTGAAGGCCGCGTCTGAACTGATGGACACAACCCGGGACCCAACAATTGACTTCTGAATACCTCCTTGTTCTAGACAGAACCGCTGCTCTGTCATTGTTCAGAAATGCAGGGGATAAGGATTTTGGCTTGGCTGCTGTTGCTTGAGCTATCCGGCCTGCTTCGAGAGCTGGTATAGCTTTTCCTCTTGAAGTCAGTGACTGGGCTATGGACAAACTATTCTCCGATGCCTATTTGCCTAAAGACAATACCTCCATGCCTAGATTTTCCGGGGGGAATGGCACTATGTCTTTAGGTGCTCCGCTTCTGTGGAAGGTGTTGGGAGTTCTCTGTGCCTCTGATTCTGGACCACTTTCTCTGCTCCCAGATGAGGGTCCTTTCCAGCCCCGAGTTCTCTAATCTAGGATCAGCCCTCTTTTCTTTCTCTCACTCTTACTTCACCTACAAGAGGCACCTCTTTCATTTCCTTAGAGATTCCCTAAGCTCACTATCATGTTCCATCATTCTGCCTTCTCTCTTAGAATTTGCTTCCTTATTTTCTAGGCTTGTTCTTCTCGGTTCCTAATTGGATCCTCCACTTCTACCATGTTCCTGAACTTTGCATCCAGTCTCCTGCCAATCTTCTCTTCAGGAGTTCTTTAGGTGTTTTTATCTTTATCAGTTTTATCTCTGTGTTTCGAGACTCTCTGATATCTCCTATGTTTTCTGATGTACAGCGAGTATCCAGGCCACAGCTTTCTATCCCGCATCGGGCGTGCTCTATGTAGAGGTTTCACTCTGACTGCCTAGTCGTAATCACTCCTTCTTCCTTTACCTGGGAATCAATTGATTCTTCCATCTTTGCATTGGATCTAAGTCTCTGTCACCTCTCTGTATTCGTTAAACTCATTCTGTTTTCTAACCTGAGGGTAATTTATTTAGGAGGAAGTGATCCGTGAGTGACCCAAGGCTCGCCCTTAGGGTTTGTTGAGTGCATGCGTGTGTGTGTGTTTGTGAGAGTGTATGTGGCATGCATGCCACTGCTGTTTGTGTTGTGGCTGACCCTGTCCTGGAGGCCAGTCATTTGCAGTAGCTCTCCTTTCCGGCCGTTTGTTGTTTTTAGGGTCCGGGCTGAATATGCTGAGGTTTACCTTGGTGGGCTCTGGTGTGCCTGTGAAAGGAGAAACTATACCAACTCAACAGAACGCAGGCCTGCAGAATGCTGTGTTCAGAAGAGAACATGTGGTCAAAGCTTTCTTCTCGTCCCATATGGGAGAGTCTGTTCTCCTTGGACTAAGCATCTTGGACTGAGGAAGGCAATCCTCCAAGTGTTCCACTGTTGGTATTTTGTGTTGGCTGGCTAGGGAGTCTCTGTCCTCACATACCTGTCTTGGCCAAGCTCTGTCTTGATGCTGCTGTTGTGAGAGCCAAAATTTAATATGTCCACATTGAGTCATCTCCACGAACACTGCCTTTCACGGAATCACTCCCACGACTCATCATCTTCCCACTGCGTCTCTTGGTATTGTCTCTCTCTGATCATTGTCTCCAGGCTGTCTGCTCCTGGTCGCTTGTTGGTGTCATATGCAGGAAAAAGATGGTGTTCTTTCAAGTTGATGTCTGCCAAGCCTGCTGATAGGAAAACTTCAGCCCTCAACACTTGTGTTGTCAAGTACTCGTGCCCTTCAGACCCTCTGCGTCTCACAGTCAACGGCACTGGGAAACAGGTTCCTTGTGTGATCCCAGGGTGCCCTGCTCTCCTGTGCTTTGGTCCTCTTCATGGACTCCAGCCCTCTGATCCACGAACCAACCAAATCTCCCCTGAGCCATGTCTCCAACCTTCTCCCATCATCTCTGCAACTTCCGTTCTCTTTCGCTGTGGAGTTTATCTTGTAGGCTTCAGGTCAATTTCCACCCCACTGCAGTTGTTGTGGTCATCTTTTTGTTGCCTTCATGGTTGAAGAAGCCTGAGGTTATTAGACACTACTACCATCTCACTGTCTTCATGTCACCACAATTTGTACTGTGACATAAGCAAGAAGGAATTCTTCCACATGTCTCTTATGGCAGTCTTGCGGAGAGCATTGGACTTTGTCACATCTATCATTCTCAGAAAGACAATAAACAGACGATTTCACTAACTCATGACAGTCAAGAAACATACGAAAAAGAAAGGGTATTGGGACAAACATTATGAATCTAATGAGGAATTCAAATGGTGCTGTTTGTTGGAAGGCCGTTTTGTGAGAACACGGGATTCTTGAAGAGGACAAGAGATGACATTCCTTTAAGGAGATTTCCTGAAACTAATGGAATGTGAGATTTCAAGGCATGTCAAATTGAATTGCTACCCACAAGAGACCGAATTCCATTCTCTCGTATTTTAATAATAATTGTGATGTGAAACACACACACACCACACAGCATTAACACATGCACATGCAAACACACAAAGATAAGACATGCAAAATATGGGAAGGAAGCGAGGAATCGTACCAATGAAGCAACCCCAAGAAAATACCATATAGGTGAAAGGCAAATAGAATCCAAGTCAGAAGCCAACCGAAATGAGAAAGTGAACTATTACCTATCAATAATACATTCAGTACTCAGGACTAAAGTCTCCCGTCAATACAAACAGTTTGTAACAGTGGTTGAAATTCCAAATAAAAAAAAAAAATAGAAACATCCATAAGAAAACAGCAAATATTAAACAGGCTCGTCCTTCTGTTGCCCATAGGAGATTTCCTTCGACTATAAAGATACTCATAGCTTGCAAGTGAAGAAACAGGGAAGACGTAGGTTATGCTATTCCCAAGGAGAAGAGAGCCAAAGTGTTTGTGCCTAAGTCAGCGAGAGTTATTTTATGCCTTCGAGAGAAAAAAGCTAAGCGGAAGGTGTTTTGTCTTGATGGAGCATCAAAACATCAGAAACCTGGAAGAATTGCCAACATATCCACCATGAAAAAAGGTGTATCTAAACGTTGGAAGCCTATGAACACACAGGAATGGAGATGGCGACGTTTATCCAATACTGTTGGCAACTATGATATCCAGGTTAAGCACAGGACAGATTATCTGGATGGGAAGGTGCTAAGGAATAACAGACGTCCACATGGGCATTCGAGACCACCTGAACTTTGGGGGTCCATGAGTAAGATTGCGTCTCTGAGGACAATAAGATATGTTCTTCCCAGCAGCAGACCTAACTTTGTCTATCGCAGGTCATGAGCTCGAGTCCAAATCCAGTCGTAATTCATGGAAGAGAAGTCAAAACCTATCCTGTGCACTTATGATCACGAAGGTATGAAAACAGGAAGATATCACTTTAAAATTGGAAATAAAGCCAGACACTAAAAGTGGAAAACACAACACACTCACAAACTACAATGAATGCAAGAAAGAAAATCCAAAGGAAAAGAAGAAAGAGCCACGAACGAAGGAATTCTAAGAAACTTAGAGGAGGATGCCAAAACATTTTATGGGGAAACAATATAGGGTTAAATGTGTGCATTTCCAAAATTTAAAACCACCGAAAAAGACGACTGAAGGAACAAGATGAAGAAAAACCGAACTCCAAAGTTAACAGAAAAATTGAAATCAGACATGTGATTATCAAAATTAAGGAAATACAAACAAACCAATAGGAAAAAAATCAGGAGATCTCACACTTGAGTTTTGACAACACGAACAAACCGCAGAAGCCATTACTGGGATAAAACAGGGAGACAAGCACACAGTTGCAAGTATGAAACCACATCACAACTGGTAGCAAGGAAAAAAGAATAACCGAAAAGGCATAGCCACACATTTATGCTAGCAAATCCAAGAACTAAGAGAAAAGGATAAATTCCCAGACACATAGAAAATTCCAAGATTAGGTCAGGAAACCTACAAAATCTCAGCTCTCTAGTTTAGACGGAAGCCTTTGAAGCAGTAATCCAACCCCTGCCAACACACAGAAGGCCAGGTCAAGTCATTTGCTTGGGCCACTCTTCTATGTATTTAGTGAAGGCATTGTCATGTCCTCTCATCAAATCCAGAGATGGAAGAGGTGGGTAAACTCTAATTTACATGGATAAAGACCCAATTCAAAGAAGGACATTTTAGGAAACCCACCCATGTCATTTCAATAAGGAAAGATAATAAACAATATAATTCTTTCCTTTTCTCCCTGTGACTTCCTTTGGTTTTGAGAGGGCCACATTGTTTTCCTATGAATTGATGTTGTTCTTGTTGCTGTTCTGTTGAGAAAGCCTGCCTATCATCCATCATCCATTTTTGACAGAGTATTCATGGATGCTTTAGTTGCATGGACGTCCTAGTGCTCCTCCTAATATATGCCACAACTCCTGACCACCCATTAATCAGTTCTCTTTTCGGTAGCCCTCAGCTGGATTCTCAGAGTCCTGAGTCACTCCTGGTGGGTCTCCTTCTCTGACTTCTTGCCCTTCATTATTCCCTTCCTTTACTAGGGCCAAGGTATTCCTCCCGAGGCACATATTGTGGGAAGCCATATGATATTTCCCTTTGTCTGCTTGCCTTTTCCATTTCCCAACAGCAGGGCATGGGACATTCATGTCAAGGCAAGGTCCAGGGGTTCATTCACTTCGATGGCAGAGGAATACTGAGGTGCCGAAATGGACCCAAACTTCCTGATCCACTAGTCCTTGCAAGGGCATTGCGGCTCACTCTAAAGGTCTGCTCGAATGGGCCTTGCAAGCCGTCTATATACGCCGTCCCTTTCCTTCTGACTAAAGAGTCTTGGTCCACATGTCTATACCCGTTACCACAACAAGTACAGTTAACTAATAATGACAACGGGTTCGGTAGACCTCTCTGAGAGTTAGCTCTGATGCAGAAGGTCACTCTCCTCAAAGACTTTCAAAGGTATTTAAGGGAAAGCCAGGTAGACAGAGGCCTCATCCCTTAGCCGCGTGTTTCAGAACACTAGGAGACGAGGACACAGACGGCACCATATATCGATGCCCTCACCTTTTACCTCGGAAAGGGACTTTCCGTACCTTAGTCATCACTGACCCATAAGCAAAAGACGCTGACAAAGTACGCTCTCACCCACAGGACGAAAAACCCCACGGAGAGCTGCTCATACCTGCGACCTCACCTTTTCTTGAGATATCTAGAAATTGTAGTGTAAAAGGACACCTTGCCGTCTCCGGGGATATGTTGGCCTAAAGGAAGGTATACTGAATGTCATTTTCCTTCCTCTATGTCTCCAGAAAGGGGAAGTTTGACATTAAACCACAAGACATCCTGAGTTCTTGATCAGGTTCAGAGGGCTCTTGTTTTGTCCTTCCTGGGGCTTCCTACTTAAAGCCATAGGACACCAAGGTCATGGGAGAGGGACAGCTGCTTCAGTGAAGCCAGCATCTGTGATGTCACAAAGCTTTGAGGTCATAGCAACCACTCCTCATCAACCCAGGCCTGATCACTACACTTGACTGGAGTAGTCATGGGTGGGCCAAGAGGACCCCAGGCCGTCCCAAACTGCTGGAGCCGCCTGGGTCTCTCACCAAGGCAGTTTGCGAAGCGAGTCGGTGTCACCTTCTCCATGGCCCAATTCATAGTATTTGGTCGTGAGTGTCAGCACCAGCCCTCTGGACCTCGGAGAAAGGCAAGATGCCGCATTCCATCTTAGCAACGACAAGCCAAGAAACTAACAGACCGCAAGCAATGCCTCAGGGGAGGAAATCTGAGCCCTGCGTAAGGGTGAGACCCTCCCACCAAATCATGGAGCATCTCAACAGGAAAAGGTCCACCCAAGGGAAGCTCAAAGTGAACTCCCACAACCGTGCCAAAGACATGTCTGGAGTCTTCCACAGAAAGCACACGAGTACCTCAATGGTCTCCAGAAACGGTGCCAACAAGGCCTCCCAATCTTCCAAAAAGACCATGCATCCAAGGCAGAGTCTACACCCTAGAACCTTAGGTCCAGGACGGACTCATGTTCTTGGAGTCCACAGAAGCCAACGGAGAGCATGTTGGAAGAGACCCATAGCCCAATGAAGCCATCTGAAAGACTTCCGTGCCCATTTCAGGAAGACAACTTGTATGTGCAAAAGGACGCATTGAAGAGGATTCGAATGTGGAAGAACCTTGAGCACTCCCTCATGGTGGATCAGCTACCCTCTGTGGAACTGCATGGAGATGTGGCAGCACAAGCCTGCCTTCACCCTCTCATGACCATCCCCCAAATGGTTACATGCGATAAGCAAACAGTGCCTCTTGAGGAAGATGGGCATGTTCCAATGGAGCCCCGAGAGGATGCACAATGTGTTAACAAGGGGTCAGTACAGCACGACAGACAGCGGATGCTGCAGGTTGGTGAGGAGATCCAGGAAGGCAAAGAACAGGAGAATGAACAAGGAAGCTCCAAGCGAAGGTCGGGCATTTTAGGATGGTGGGAGGTTCTCTATACCTGGCTGCCCTCCATAGGAACCTAGGTCCAAATTCAATAAAACATCCTTTGGCCCCAGTCAATTATTGTGCACTGTTTTTGTCTTTGTTATCATATCGAACATGCACATGCACGTTTGGATAGAGAGGCAGAGAGATCCCAATCAGGGGGTTGAGCTGGAGAGGGAGAAGCTTACTTGCCCCTGAGCAGAGAACCTGAGAACAGAGTCAATGCCAAAGCCCTGGAATCATGAGTTGATCTGAAGGCCGCGTCTGAACTGATGGACACAACCCGGGACCCAACAATTGACTTCTGAATACCTCCTTTTTCTAGACAGAACTGCTGCTCTGTCATTGTTCAGAAATGCAGGGGATAAGGATTTTGGCTTGGCTGCTGTTGCTTGAGCTATCCGGCCTGCTTCGAGAGCTGTTATAGCTTTTCCTCTTGAAGTCAGTGACTGGGCTATGGACAAACTATTCTCCGATGCCTATTTGCCTAAAGAGAATACCTCCATGCCTAGATTTTCCAGGGGTAATGGCACTATGTCTTTAGGTGCTCCGCTTCTGTGGAAGGTGTTGGGAGTCCTCTGTGCCTCTGATTCTGGACCACTTTCTCTGCTCCCAGATGAGGGTCCTTTTCAGCCCCAAGTTCTCCAATCTAGGATAAGCCCTCTTTTCTTTCTCTCACTCTTACTTCACCTACAAGAGGCACCTCTTTCATTAACTTGGTGATTCCCTAAGCTCACTATCATGTTCCATCAAAGAATACATTCAAATGGCCAACAGACACATGAAAAAATGCTCCACATCACTCGGCATCAGGGAAATACAAATCAAAACCAGAATGAGATACCACCTCACACCGTTCAGAATGGCTAAAATGAACAAGTCAGTCAATGACAGATGCTGGCGAGGATGTGGAGAAAGGGCAACCCTCCTACACTGTATGTGGGAATGCAAGCTGGTGCAACCACTCTGGAAAACAGCGTGGACGTGCCTCAAAAAGCTGAAAATAGAACTACCCTATGACCCAGTGCTTGTAGTACTGGGTATATACCCTACAGATACAAACGTGGCATTCTGAAGGGGCACATGCACCCAAATGTTTATAGCAGCAATGTCCACAATAGTTAAACTATGGAAAGAAACTAAATGTCCTTCAACAGATGAATCAATAAATAAGATGTGGTATATATGTTCAATGGAATACTATGCAGCCATCAAAAAAAAATGAAATCCTGCTATTTGTGATGACGTGGATGGAACTAGAGGGTATTATGCTTGGCGAAATAAATCAATCTGAGAAAGACAACTATCATATGATCTCCCTGATATGATGAAGTGGAGATGCAACATAGGCAGTTTCGGGCGTACGAAAAAAAAATAAAAAAAGATGGTATTAGGAGGGAGACAAACCATAAAAGACTGAATCTCACAAAACAGACTGAGGGTTGCTGGGGGGAGGTGTGTTGGGAGAGGATGGTGGGGGTATGGACATTGGAGAGGGCAGGTGCTATGGTGAGTGATGGTGAGTGCTGTGAATCACAGACCTGTACCCCTAGGGATAAAAACACATTATATAAAAAATTTTAAAAAATAATTTAAAAAACCCATTAAAGAAAAAACACAGATTGCAAGCCCAGAGCTAATCTCATATTCAATCAAAACTTTTGAAAGTTTTCCCCTTAAATATCAGAAGAAAGACAAGTGTGTCCATTTTCACTACTCTCATTTGACACAGTAGTGGATGCCCTAGCCAGAGAAACAAGGAACACATAGAAATAAGAGACTCCAAAAAAAAAAAAAAAAAGGAAGAAGTAAAATTTTCTTTTTTTGGATAACATGAACTTACATGTTAAAAAATCCTAAAAAATTCACAATAAATTTGAATAAACAAATTTAGTAAAATTACCAAATACAAGATCAATATATAAAAGAAAAGAATTTTGTTTTGTTTCTTTTTTTTTTTTATGGACTGCTTCCCAGTTTGTCATGTCATCCTTGTTCAGTGATCACGCTAATCTTCTCTGCACCATTCCAATTTTAGTATATGTGCTGCCAAAGTAAGCACAAGACAGGAGCATTTTAACATTCTAATGATGAACTATCTGAAAAAATAAAGAAAACAATCTAATTCACAATAGCATCAAAAATAATAAAATACTTAGGAATAGATTTAACTAAGAAGATGAAAGATCTGTACTCCATAAACTATGACATTGATAAAGAAATTGAAGGTGACAGAAATGGAAAGATAGCTCATATTTATGAATGGTAAGAATTAACATTGTTAAAATGTCCATACTACCGTAAACCATCTGTAAATCCAATTCCTATCAAAAATCCAATGTTAGGGGCGCCTGGGTGGCTCAGTGGGTTAAGCCGCTGCCTTCAGCTCTGGTCATGATCCCAGGGTCCTGGGATCAAGCCACGCATCAGGCTCTCTGCTCAGCAGGAAGCCTTCTTCCTCTTCTCTCTCTGCCTGCCTCTCTGCCTGCTTGTCATCTCTCTCTGTCAAATAAATAAATTAAAAATCTTTAAAAAACCCCCAATATTATTGTTTTACAGAAGTAAGTAAAGAATCCTAAAGTTTATATGAGACCATGAAAGACAACAAATAATCAAAGCAGTTCTGAGAAAGAATGAAGAAGGGAGATTACACTTCTTGATTTGAAACTATACTACAAAGCCCTCATGCTCAAAACAATAAAGTATACTGGCATAAAAACAGACCAATAAACAAGTAGAACAGAATTGAGAGTCCAGAAATAAATCCTTTCATACAGTCACCTAATATTTGACAGGGGCCAACATATGTAATGGGGAAAGATAGTCTGTTCAATAAATGATATTTAAAACTGAATAGTCACATAAACAGTATGAAAAGGGAACCTTATATCACTCATAAGTCTGAACTTGAAATAGATTAAAGACTTAAAGGTGATGCATGAAACTAAATTTCCTAAAGGAAAACATAGGAAAAATTCTCCTTGACATTGGTCTTGCCAATAGTTTTTTGGATACCAGACCAAAAACACAAGCAAAAAAAGCAAAAATAAATAAATGGTATTACATCAAACTAACGTTTCTGCATTGCCAAAAAAAGGGAGAGAGAATGAAAACACAATCCACAGAATGTAAGAAAATACTTACGAATCTTATATCTGAAAAGAGGTTAATAACCAACAGATACAAATAGAAAAAAATATATGATTAAAAAAATAGCAAAAGGATTTCAATAGACTTTTTTTTCAAAAAAGTTATATAAATGACCAACAGGAGCATTAAAAAGTGCTCAACGTAAAAATCTCAGGGCAAAGTCCTTATGTTGTTGTTGTTGTTGTTTACCTCTGAAAAACACAGCAAGATATTAGAATATATACTACCAAAAAATTGAAACTAACCAATTTTGGTAAATATTGGGGAAAACGGGGAACTTATGCACTGTAATAGGGATATAAATTTGTATGGAAAACAGTATGGAGATTATTCATATTATTAAAAGTAAAATTACCATATGATTCAGTAATCCCACTTCTAGGTATCTATCTAAAGAAAACGAAGTTCACTGTTCAAAGACATATCTGCACTCTTATGTTTATTATAAAATTATTAACTCTAAGCAAGAGATGGAAATAACTTCAGTATCCATTAATGGATGAATGAGTAAAATAAGTATGGTAAATATATACTACGGAATACTACTTAACCATGAAAAATTAAGAAATACTGCCATTTACAACAGCATGGATGGATCTTGAAGGTATTATTCTAAGTGAAATATTTCAAAGATTTTATATATTTTTTTAATTTATGTATTATGATATCCCTTACATACAGAATCTGAGGAAAAGGAAAACTAATGGAAACTTAGAGTTGAGTTGACAAGGGGTGAACCTGGGGTGGAGTAAGGTGGTCCAAGGGTGCAAACTTGCAACTATAATATGAAAAAGTTCTGGGGATCTAATGTACAGCATGATGATCATAGTTAATAAGATATACATACTTTTTTTTATTGTGCTTCCCTTTAATAAACTTTGCATATATCACATTCTTACAAGTTGAAAGTTTATAGCAATCTTGTATAAAAGAGGTCTGCTGCCACCATTTTTCTAAGAACATTTGTTCATTTTGTGTCTCTTTGTCACATGTTGGTAATTCTTGCAATATATCAAGTTTTTTCATTATTATTGTATTTGTTATGGTGATCTGTGATCAGTAATTGCATGTAACCATTTGGGGGATGGTCATGAGAGGGTGAAGGCAGGCTTGTGCTGCCACATCTCCATGCAGTTCCACAGAGGGTAGCTGATCCACCATGAGGGAGTGCTCAAGGTTCTTCCACATTCGAATCCTCTTCAATGCGTCCTTTTGCACATACAAGTTGTCTTCCTGAAATGGGCACGGAAGTCTTTCAGATGGCTTCATTGGGCTATGGGTCTCTTCCAACATGCTCTCCGTTGGCTTCTGTGGACTCCAAGAACATGAGTCCGTCCTGGACCTAAGGTTCTAGGGTGTAGACTCTGCCTTGGATGCATGGTCTTTTTGGAAGATTGGGAGGCCTTGTTGGCACCGTTTCTGGAGACCATTGAGGTACTCGTGTGCTTTCTGTGGAAGACTCCAGACATGTCTTTGGCACGGTTGTGGGGGTTCACTTTGAGCTTCCCTTGGGTGGACCTTTTCCTGTTGAGATGCTCCATGATTTTGTGGGAGGGTCTCACCCTTACGCAGGGCTCAGATTTCCTCCCCTGAGGCATTGCTTGCGGTCTGTTAGTTTCTTGGCTTGTCGTTGCTAAGATGGAATGCGGCATCTTGCCTTTCTCCGAGGTCCAGAGGGCTGGTGCTGACACTCACGACCAAATACTATGAATTGGGCCATGGAGAAGGTGACACCGACTCGCTTCGCAAACTGCCTTGGTGAGAGACCCAGGTGGCTCCAGCAGTTTGGGACGGCCTGCGGTCCTCTTGGCCCACCCATGACTACTCCAGTCAAGTGTAGTGATCAGGCCTGGGTTGATGAGGAGTGGTTGCTATGACCTCAAAGCTTTGTGACATCACAGATGCTGGCTTCACTGAAGCAGCTGTCCCTCTCCCATGACCTTGGTGTCCTATGGCTTTAAGTAGGAAGCCCCAGGAAGGACAAAACAAGAGCCCTCTGAACCTGATCAAGAACTCAGGATGTCTTGTGGTTTAATGTCAAACTTCCCCTTTCTGGAGACATAGAGGAAGGAAAATGACATTCAGTATACCTTCCTTTAGGCCAACATATCCCCGGAGACGGCAAGGTGTCCTTTTACACTACAATTTCTAGATATCTCAAGAAAAGGTGAGGTCGCAGGTATGAGCAGCTCTCCGTGGGGTTTTTCGTCCTGTGGGTGAGAGCGTACTTTGTCAGCGTCTTTTGCTTATGGGTCAGTGATGACTAAGGTACGGAAAGTCCCTTTCCGAGGTAAAAGGTGAGGGCATCGATATATGGTGCCGTCTGTGTCCTCGTCTCCTAGTGTTCTGAAACACGCGGCTAAGGGATGAGGCCTCTGTCTACCTGGCTTTCCCTTAAATACCTTTGAAAGTCTTTGAGGAGAGTGACCTTCTGCATCAGAGCTAACTCTCAGAGAGGTCTACCGAACCCGTTGTCATTATTAGTTAACTGTACTTGTTGTGGTAACGGGTATAGACATGTGGACCAAGACTCTTTAGTCAGAAGGAAAGGGACGGCGTATATAGACGGCTTGCAAGGCCCATTCGAGCAGACCTTTAGAGTGAGCCGCAATGCCCTTGCAAGGACTAGTGGATCAGGAAGTTTGGGTCCATTTCGGCACCTCAGTATTCCTCTGCCATCGAAGTGAATGAACCCCTGGACCTTGCCTTGACATGAATGTCCCATGCCCTGCTGTTGGGAAATGGAAAAGGCAAGCAGACAAAGGGAAATATCATATGGCTTCCCACAATATGTGCCTCGGGAGGAATACCTTGGCCCTAGTAAAGGAAGGGAATAATGAAGGGCAAGAAGTCAGAGAAGGAGACCCACCAGGAGTGACTCAGGACTCTGAGAATCCAGCTGAGGGCTACCGAAAAGAGAACTGATTAATGGGTGGTCAGGAGTTGTGGCATATATTAGGAGGAGCACTAGGACGTCCATGCAACTAAAGCATCCATGAATACTCTGTCAAAAATGGATGATGGATGATAGGCAGGCTTTCTCAACAGAACAGCAACAAGAACAACATCAATTCATAGGAAAACAATGTGGCCCTCTCAAAACCAAAGGAAGTCACAGGGAGAAAAGGAAAGAATTATATTGTTTATTATCTTTCCTTATTGAAATGACATGGGTGGGTTTCCTAAAATGTCCTTCTTTGAATTGGGTCTTTATCCATGTAAATTAGAGTTTACCCACCTCTTCCATCTCTGGATTTGATGAGAGGACATGACAATGCCTTCACTAAATACATAGAAGAGTGGCCCAAGCAAATGACTTGACCTGGCCTTCTGTGTGTTGGCAGGGGTTGGATTACTGCTTCAAAGGCTTCCGTCTAAACTAGAGAGCTGAGATTTTGTAGGTTTCCTGACCTAATCTTGGAATTTTCTATGTGTCTGGGAATTTATCCTTTTCTCTTAGTTCTTGGATTTGCTAGCATAAATGTGTGGCTATGCCTTTTCGGTTATTCTTTTTTCCTTGCTACCAGTTGTGATGTGGTTTCATACTTGCAACTGTGTGCTTGTCTCCCTGTTTTATCCCAGTAATGGCTTCTGCGGTTTGTTCGTGTTGTCAAAACTCAAGTGTGAGATCTCCTGATTTTTTTCCTATTGGTTTGTTTGTATTTCCTTAATTTTGATAATCACATGTCTGATTTCAATTTTTCTGTTAACTTTGGAGTTCGGTTTTTCTTCATCTTGTTCCTTCAGTCGTCTTTTTCGGTGGTTTTAAATTTTGGAAATGCACACATTTAACCCTATATTGTTTCCCCATAAAATGTTTTGGCATCCTCCTCTAAGTTTCTTAGAATTCCTTCGTTCGTGGCTCTTTCTTCTTTTCCTTTGGATTTTCTTTCTTGCATTCATTGTAGTTTGTGAGTGTGTTGTGTTTTCCACTTTTAGTGTCTGGCTTTATTTCCAATTTTAAAGTGATATCTTCCTGTTTTCATACCTTCGTGATCATAAGTGCACAGGATAGGTTTTGACTTCTCTTCCATGAATTACGACTGGATTTGGACTCGAGCTCATGACCTGCGATAGACAAAGTTAGGTCTGCTGCTGGGAAGAACATATCTTATTGTCCTCAGAGACGCAATCTTACTCATGGACCCCCAAAGTTCAGGTGGTCTCGAATGCCCATGTGGACGTCTGTTATTCCTTAGCACCTTCCCATCCAGATAATCTGTCCTGTGCTTAACCTGGATATCATAGTTGCCAACAGTATTGGATAAACGTCGCCATCTCCATTCCTGTGTGTTCATAGGCTTCCAACGTTTAGATACACCTTTTTTCATGGTGGATATGTTGGCAATTCTTCCAGGTTTCTGATGTTTTGATGCTCCATCAAGACAAAACACCTTCCGCTTAGCTTTTTTCTCTCGAAGGCATAAAATAACTCTCGCTGACTTAGGCACAAACACTTTGGCTCTCTTCTCCTTGGGAATAGCATAACCTACGTCTTCCCTGTTTCTTCACTTGCAAGCTATGAGTATCTTTATAGTCGAAGGAAATCTCCTATGGGCAACAGAAGGACGAGCCTGTTTAATATTTGCTGTTTTCTTATGGATGTTTCTATTTTTTTTTTTTATTTGGAATTTCAACCACTGTTACAAACTGTTTGTATTGACGGGAGACTTTAGTCCTGAGTACTGAATGTATTATTGATAGGTAATAGTTCACTTTCTCATTTCGGTTGGCTTCTGACTTGGATTCTATTTGCCTTTCACCTATATGGTATTTTCTTGGGGTTGCTTCATTGGTACGATTCCTCGCTTCCTTCCCATATTTTGCATGTCTTATCTTTGTGTGTTTGCATGTGCATGTGTTAATGCTGTGTGGTGTGTGTGTGTTTCACATCACAATTATTATTAAAATACGAGAGAATGGAATTCGGTCTCTTGTGGGTAGCAATTCAATTTGACATGCCTTGAAATCTCACATTCCATTAGTTTCAGGAAATCTCCTTAAAGGAATGTCATCTCTTGTCCTCTTCAAGAATCCCGTGTTCTCACAAAACGGCCTTCCAACAAACAGCACCATTTGAATTCCTCATTAGATTCATAATGTTTGTCCCAATACCCTTTCTTTTTCGTATGTTTCTTGACTGTCATGAGTTAGTGAAATCGTCTGTTTATTGTCTTTCTGAGAATGATAGATGTGACAAAGTCCAATGCTCTCCGCAAGACTGCCATAAGAGACATGTGGAAGAATTCCTTCTTGCTTATGTCACAGTACAAATTGTGGTGACATGAAGACAGTGAGATGGTAGTAGTGTCTAATAACCTCAGGCTTCTTCAACCATGAAGGCAACAAAAAGATGACCACAACAACTGCAGTGGGGTGGAAATTGACCTGAAGCCTACAAGATAAACTCCACAGCGAAAGAGAACGGAAGTTGCAGAGATGATGGGAGAAGGTTGGAGACATGGCTCAGGGGAGATTTGGTTGGTTCGTGGATCAGAGGGCTGGAGTCCATGAAGAGGACCAAAGCACAGGAGAGCAGGGCACCCTGGGATCACACAAGGAACCTGTTTCCCAGTGCCGTTGACTGTGAGACGCAGAGGGTCTGAAGGGCACGAGTACTTGACAACACAAGTGTTGAGGGCTGAAGTTTTCCTATCAGCAGGCTTGGCAGACATCAACTTGAAAGAACACCATCTTTTTCCTGCATATGACACCAACAAGCGACCAGGAGCAGACAGCCTGGAGACAATGATCAGAGAGAGACAATACCAAGAGACGCAGTGGGAAGATGATGAGTCGTGGGAGTGATTCCGTGAAAGGCAGTGTTCGTGGAGATGACTCAATGTGGACATATTAAATTTTGGCTCTCACAACAGCAGCATCAAGACAGAGCTTGGCCAAGACAGGTATGTGAGGACAGAGACTCCCTAGCCAGCCAACACAAAATACCAACAGTGGAACACTTGGAGGATTGCCTTCCTCAGTCCAAGATGCTTAGTCCAAGGAGAACAGACTCTCCCATATGGGACGAGAAGAAAGCTTTGACCACATGTTCTCTTCTGAACACAGCATTCTGCAGGCCTGCGTTCTGTTGAGTTGGTATAGTTTCTCCTTTCACAGGCACACCAGAGCCCACCAAGGTAAACCTCAGCATATTCAGCCCGGACCCTAAAAACAACAAACGGCCGGAAAGGAGAGCTACTGCAAATGACTGGCCTCCAGGACAGGGTCAGCCACAACACAAACAGCAGTGGCATGCATGCCACATACACTCTCACAAACACACACACACGCATGCACTCAACAAACCCTAAGGGCGAGCCTTGGGTCACTCACGGATCACTTCCTCCTAAATAAATTACCCTCAGGTTAGAAAACAGAATGAGTTTAACGAATACAGAGAGGTGACAGAGACTTAGATCCAATGCAAAGATGGAAGAATCAATTGATTCCCAGGTAAAGGAAGAAGGAGTGATTACGACTAGGCAGTCAGAGTGAAACCTCTACATAGAGCACGCCCGATGCGGGATAGAAAGCTGTGGCCTGGATACTCGCTGTACATCAGAAAACATAGGAGATATCAGAGAGTCTCGAAACACAGAGATAAAACTGATAAAGATAAAAACACCTAAAGAACTCCTGAAGAGAAGATTGGCAGGAGACTGGATGCAAAGTTCAGGAACATGGTAGAAGTGGAGGATCCAATTAGGAACCGAGAAGAACAAGCCTAGAAAATAAGGAAGCAAATTCTAAGAGAGAAGGCAGAATGATGGAACATGATAGTGAGCTTAGGGAATCTCTAAGGAAATGAAAGAGGTGCCTCTTGTAGGTGAAGTAAGAGTGAGAGAAAGAAAAGAGGGCTGATCCTAGATTAGAGAACTCGGGGCTGGAAAGGACCCTCATCTGGGAGCAGAGAAAGTGGTCCAGAATCAGAGGCACAGAGAACTCCCAACACCTTCCACAGAAGCGGAGCACCTAAAGACATAGTGCCATTCCCCCCGGAAAATCTAGGCATGGAGGTATTGTCTTTAGGCAAATAGGCATCGGAGAATAGTTTGTCCATAGCCCAGTCACTGACTTCAAGAGGAAAAGCTATACCAGCTCTCGAAGCAGGCCGGATAGCTCAAGCAACAGCAGCCAAGCCAAAATCCTTATCCCCTGCATTTCTGAACAATGACAGAGCAGCGGTTCTGTCTAGAACAAGGAGGTATTCAGAAGTCAATTGTTGGGTCCCGGGTTGTGTCCATCAGTTCAGACGCGGCCTTCAGATCAACTCATGATTCCAGGGCCTTGGCATTGACTCTGTTCTCAGGTTCTCTGCTCAGGGGCAAGTAAGCTTCTCCCTCTCCAGCTCCACCCCCTGATTGGGATCTCTCTGCCTCTCTGTCCAAACGTGCATGTGCACGTTCGATAAGATAACAAAGACAAAAACAGTGCACAATAATTGACTGGGGCCAAAGGATGTTTTATTGAATTTGGACCTAGGTTCCTATGGAGGGCAGCCAGGTATAGAGAACCTCCCACCATCCTAAAATGCCCGACCTTCGCTTGGAGCTTCCTTGTTCATTCTCCTGTTCTTTGCCTTCCTGGATCTCCTCACCAACCTGCAGCATCCGCTGTCTGTCGTGCTGTACTGACCCCTTGTTAACACATTGTGCATCCTCTCGGGGCTCCATTGGAACATGCCCATCTTCCTCAAGAGGCACTGTTTGCTTATCGCATGTAACCATTTGGGGGATGGTCATGAGAGGGTGAAGGCAGGCTTGTGCTGCCACATCTCCATGCAGTTCCACAGAGGGTAGCTGATCCACCATGAGGGAGTGCTCAAGGTTCTTCCACATTCGAATCCTCTTCAATGCGTCCTTTTGCACATACAAGTTGTCTTCCTGAAATGGGCACGGAAGTCTTTCAGATGGCTTCATTGGGCTATGGGTCTCTTCCAACATGCTCTCCGTTGGCTTCTGTGGACTCCAAGAACATGAGTCCGTCCTGGACCTAAGGTTCTAGGGTGTAGACTCTGCCTTGGATGCATGGTCTTTTTGGAAGATTGGGAGGCCTTGTTGGCACCGTTTCTGGAGATCATCGAGGTACTCGTGTGCTTGCTGTGGAAGATTCCAGACATGTCTTTGGCACGGTTGCGGGGGTTCACTTTGAGCTTCCCTTGGGTGGACCTTTTCCTGTTGAGATGCTCCATGATTTGGTGGGAGGGTCTCACCCTTACGCAGGGCTCGGATTTCCTCCCCTGAGGCTTTGCTTGTGGTCTGTTAGTTTCTTGGCCTGTCGTGGCTAAGATGGAATGAGGGATCCTTGCCTTTCTCCGAGGTCCAGAGGGCTGGTGCTGACACTCACGACCAAATACTATGAATTGGGCCATGGAGAAGGTGACACCGACTCGCTTCGCAAACTGTCTTGGTGAGAGACCCAGGCAGCTCCAGCGGTTTGGGATGGCTTGGGGTCCTCTTGGCCCACCCATGACTACTCCAGTCAAGTGTAGTGATCAGGCCTGGGTTGATGAGGAGTGGTTGCTATGACCTCAAGGCTTTGTGACATCACAGATGCTGGCTTCACTGAAGCAGCTGTCCCTCTCCCATGACCTTGGTGTCCTATGGCTTTAAGTAGGAAGCCCCGGGAAGGACAGAACAAGAGCCCTCTGAACCTGATCAAGAACTCAGGATGTCTTGTGGGTTAATGTCCAACTTCCCCTTTCTGGAGACATAGAGGAAGGAAAATGACATTCAGTATACCTTCCTTTAGGCCAACATATCCCCAGAGACGGCAAGGTGTCCTTTTACACTACAATTTCTAGATATCTCAAGAAAAGGTGAGGCCTCGCGGGTATAAGCAGCTCTCCGTGGGGTTTGTCGTCCTGTGGGTGAGAGCGTACTTTGTCAGCGTCTTTTGCCTATGGGTCAGTGATGACTAAGATACGGAAAGTCCCTTTCCGAGGTAAAAGGTGAGGGCATCGCTATATGGTGCTGTCTGTGGCCTCGTCTCCTAGTGTTCTGAAACACGCGGCTAAGGGATGAGGCCTCTGTCTACCTGGCTTTCCCTTAAATACCTTTGCAAAGTCTTTGAGGAGAGTGATATTCTGCATCTGAGCTAACTCTCAATGAAGAGGCCTGGACCGAACCCGTTGTTATTATTAGTTAACTGTACTTGTTGTGGTAACGGGTATAAACATGTGGACCAAGACTCTTTAGTCAGAAGGAAAGGGACGGCCTATACCGAAGGCTTGCAAGGCCCATTCGAGCAGAACTTTGGAGTGAGCCGCAATGCCCTTGCAAGGACTAGTGGATCAGGAAGTTTGGGTCCATTTCGGCACCACAGTATTCCTCTGCCGTCGAGTGAATGAACCCCTGGACCTTGCCTTGACATGAATGTCCCATGCCCTGCTGTTGGGAAATGGAAAAGGCAAGCAAACAAAGGGAAATGTCATATGGCTACCCACAATATGTGCCTCGGGAGGAATACCTTGGCCCACTTAAGGAAGGGAATAATAAAGGGCAAGAAGTCAGAGAAGGAGACCCACCAGGAGTGACTCAGGACTCTGAGAATCCAGCTGAGGGCTATCGAAAAGAGAACTGATAAATGGGTGGTCAGGAGCTGTGGCATATATTAGGAGGAGCACTAGGACGTCCATGCAACTAAAGCATCCGTGAATACTCTGTCAAAAATGGATGATGGATGATAGGCAGGCTTTCTCAACAGATAGCAACAACAACATCAATTCATAGGAAAACAATGTGGCCCTCTCAAAACCAAAGGAAGTCACAGGGAGAAAAGGAAAGAATTATATTGTTTATTATCTTTCCTTATTGAAATGACATGGGTGGGTTTCCTAAAATGTCCTTCTTTGAATTGGGTCTTTATCCTTGTGAATTAGAGCTTACCCGCCTCTTCCATCTCTGGATTTGATGAGAGGACATGACAATGCCTTCACTAAATACCTAGAAGAGTGGCCCAGGAAAATGATCTTTTAGGCCAACCTTTCTCCAGAGATGGCAAAGTTTTCCTATTTCCTCTGAAATATCTAGAGATATCAGAAACAACAAGTCCTCTGGTATATCATCCCGTCTCTCTGAGGTTTGTCATCCTTTGCATGAGAGAGTGACATTATACATTATAGCTAATCCTTAAGGAGGAGCAATGGACAGCACTCCTTGTTACCATTATTTATCTCTACCTACTGTGTTAATGGGTATAACCCTGTTGACCAAGTCTCTTTAATCAAAGGAAAATTAATGGCTTATATCGATGGTCTGCAAGGCTCACTTGAACAGAACTGAGGATTGAGCTGCTATGTCCTTGCAAAGACTAGTGGATAAAGAAGGTGTGGTCCATATTGGCAACAGAGTATTCCTCAGCAATTAGGGAGGATGAACTCTTGATTCTTGCACTGGCATGAATGCCACAGGACTGGGTTTGTGAAATGAAATGGGCAAGGAGACATAGGGAAATATCATATGGCTTCTCTCATATGTGCCCTAGGACGAATACCACGGCCCTTAGTAGAAAGAAGGAAAAACTGAAGGGGATAAGTCAGAGAAGGAGACAAACCAGGAGTAACTCAGAACTCTGAGGAATCAAGCTGAGAGTCAAGGAAAAAAGAGACATGCAGGGAATGAGGGAACGGGCTAATGGGTGTTGAAGAGTTCTGGCATATCTTAGGCGGAGTACTAGGTCATATATGGAACTGAAGCATCAGTGAATACTCTGTCAAAAATGGATGATGGATGACAGGCTGGCTTCCTCAACAGTACAAAATAATACAAAAACAAGCTGGCCCTTTCAAATGCAGGTGAAGACAGACAGAGAAAAGGAAAGAATTATATTTTTATTATGTTTAATTATTGAAATGGAATATAATTTATTTCCTAAAATGTCATTATTTGAATTGGGTCTTTATACTAGTAAAGTGGAGTTCATCCACCTCCTCCATTTGTGGAATTGATGAGAAGAAAATGGCATTGCCTTCTCTAAATGTCTAGAAGAGTTGAACAGGAAATGATTTGCACCTCGCCATCTGTGTATTGACAGGGGTTTGATTACTGCTTCAAACGCTTTAGTCACTACTACAGAGCTGAGATTTTGTAGGTTTCCTGACCTAATCTTTGGAGTGAATATGTGTCTTGGAATTTATCCTTTTCTCTCAGTTCTTTTCTTTTGGGTTTGCTTCATTAGTGCTATTCTTCACTTCCTCCCCATCTTTTGTGTGTCTTATCTGTGTGTGTGTGTGTGTGTGTGTGTGTGTGTGTGTGTGTGTGCTGAGTGTGTTTCAAATAACAATTATAATTAAATTGATGGAGATAGGAAGTCGGTATTTAATGGATAGCAGTTCCATTTGACATGCCTTGAAAACTCACATTCCCTCTCTTTCAGCCACATTTCCTACAAAGAATGTCATCTTTTGTCCTCTTTGATAAACACATATTTTCTCAAAACTGACCTCAACAAACACCACATTTTGTGTGCCTGGGTAGTGTCGTATTATTTGTCCATTTTTCCCTTGCTTTTTCATATGTCTCTTGACAGTCATGAGAGAGTGAAATTGTATGTTATTTGTCTTTCTGGGACTGATAGATGTGACGTAGGCTAATGCTCTCCACAATTCTGCCACATGAGGCAAGTGGAAAGAATTCATTCTTGCTTATGGCTGGGTAAGATTCTGTGGGGCTTTTTCAGGACAGTGAGATGGTAGTAGTGTCTGGTAACTCCAGACTTGTCTTTATCCAGGAACACAACAGGAAGATTACCACATCAACTTCAACATGGCAGAAATGAACTGGAGCCCACAAAGCAAACTCCATAGCAAAAGAGAGAATAAGTTGCAATCACTATGGGAGAAGATTGGAGACATGGTTTAGGGGAAAAGTGGAAAGTTGGTAATTCAGAAGGCAGTGAGACAATGCAATGGGCAAAGCCACAAGAGATCGGAGCACACTTGGAACCCACAAGGAGTACGTTCTCCAATTCCATTGATTCTGACCATCAGGGGGTCTGAATCATACTAGTTTATGCCAACAAAGGGCCTTGAGGCCTGGAGATTTTAGATCAGCAGCCTTGGCATATCAACTCAAAAGAACACTGTATTTCTCTGTCAGAGAACACCAACAAATAGCCAGGTGAAGACAGCCTGGAAACCACGATTAGAGACAATACCAGGTGACACAGTGGGAAGATGGTGGGTTCTGGCTGTACATTAGTGAGAGGCAGTGTTCTTGGAGATGATTTGATGGGGGCAAAAGAAATTTGGGGCTCTCGCACAGGCAGCATCAAGCCCGAGCTACTGGCCAAAGACAGGTTGGTGAGGGCTTTAATTGCCTCTCCTGCAAACACGAAATTCTAACCATGGAACACATAGGGTACTGTGTTCCTCAGTCCAACTTGCTTCATTTTAAGAGAACAGATTCTCCCATAGGGGACTAGAAGAAAGCCCTGTCCATAGGCTGTCCCCTGACCACAGAATGCTACAGGCATTCATTCTGTTGTGAAGGTTGAATTTCTCCTTTCACAGGCACACCAGATCCCACCAAGCTAAACCTCAGCCTATTCAGCCCAGACCCCAAACACACCAAAAGGCTGGCAAAGAGAGCCTCTGCAGATGACTGGTCTCAAGGACAGGGGGCAGCTATGATACAACAGCAGAGGGCATGCATGCCACACACACATACCTGAGACTCCCTCAAGGGCCAGCCCTTGGGCACTCCATGATATCTTATTTCTAAAGAAATTACCATCAGGATAAAAAACAGAATTGATTTTTCAAATACTGAGAAAGAGTCAGAGACCTATATCCAAGACAAAGATGGAAGAATCAATTGTTGCCAAGGAAGAAGACAAGAAATTATCATGGCCAGGTAATCGGAGTGAAACCTCACATATAACACGCCCAATGGAGGATTGAAAGCAGAAAGATATCAGGGAGTCTCAAAACACATAGATTAAACTGATAGAAATAAAATAAAGTAAAATAAAATAAAATAAAATAAATAAAGAATTTCTAAAGAAAAGATTGGTAGCAGACTGAAGGAAAAGTCCAAAAAAGCTGGCAGAAGCAAAGGACCAAATTTTTGACCTGGCAGAAAAGGAATGGTAAATAAGGAAACAAATCCAAAGAAAGAAGGAAGAATGATGAAACATGACAATGAGCTTAGGAAAGTCATTGACTCCAAGGAATAGAAAGAGGTGCTTATTGTAGGAGAAGTAGGAGTGAGAGAAAAAAAAAGAGGGCTGAACATGGATTTGAGAATTCAGAGCTAAAACTGTCCCTCATCTGGGAGCAGAAACAGAGATCCAGATTCAGAGGCAAGGAGGACTCACATCACCATCCACAGAAGCATGGAACCACAAGACATAGTTTCATTCAATGGAGGAATTCTCTTTACCTAAATATGCGTGGGAGTGTAGTTTGTACATAGCCAAATCACTTACCTCAAGAGGACAAACTATACCAGCTCTCAAAGCAGGTCAGGTAGCTCAAGCAACACCAGCCCAAGACAAAATCCATTTCCCCTGCATTTGTGAACAATGACAGAGCAGTGTTTCACGTCTAGAACTAGGACGTATTCAGAAGTCAAAGGTTGTGTCATGGATTGTGTCTATCAGTTCAGAGGCGGCCTTCAGCTCAACTCATGATCCCAGGGTCTTGGCATCGACTCTGGTCTCAGGTTCCCTGCTCAGGGGTAAGTCAGCTTTTCCCTCTCCAGCTCTACACCCTGATTGTGATCTCTCTGTCTCTCTGTCAAATATGTGCATGTGCATTGTTTGACAAAAAGACAAAAACACAACCGGGGTACAAGGATTGACTGTGGCCAGGGGATGTTTTCTTTAATTTGGACCTAGATCTCTATGGAAGGCAGCCAGGTTCAGAGAACCTCCCACCATCCTCAAATGCTAGACCTTCGCTCAGAGCTCCAATGTTCATTCTCCAGTTCCTTGTCTTCCTGAATATCCTCACCAACCTGTAGCATACGCTGTCTGTGGCTCTCTAATGGCCCTTTGTTGTCCCACTGTTCATCTTCTGCTGCCTCCATTAGAACACGCCCATCTTCCACAAGAGGCATTGTTTGCTTATCCCATGAAACTATTTGGGGGATGTTCATGAGAGGGTGAAGGCAGGCTTGTGCTGTCACATCTACATGTACTCCTCCAGAGGGTATCTGCACGACCCTGTGGGAATGCTCCAGGTTCTTTGACATTTGAATCCTCTTCAATGCGTCCTTTTGAAGATACAAGTTGTGTTCCTGAAACGGGCACGGAAGTCTTTCAGATGGCTTCACTTGGGCTATGGGTCTTTTCCAACATGCTCCATGCTTGCTCCTGTGGACTCCAAGTACATGAGTCCATTCTGGACCTAAGGTTCTAGGATGTAGAATCTGCTTTTGGTAAATCGTCAGTTTTGAAGATTTGGAAGTCATTTTGGCTCTATTTCTAGGGATGCTACAGCTACTCATTATAAGGTCCGCTAGGCCAGAGGGAGTCATTTTGTGTTTCTGCAGTAAACTTATATTGAACCCATGCTGTAAACAAAATTGACCCTACTCCTCCCAGAGGAGCTTACTCTCAAAGCCTAGATACAAGGGTGAATCAGGCCAGGTGAAGACATCCCATTAGAGGGGCACGCATATATCTACTAGGGTAAATTGAGATCCAATTGTCCACCCATGTGTTACCTAGCATTTTTGTTTTTGTGGTGTAGCAGACTTAGCACGACTGTGCAGTTTTTTCTGTATTGTTATCTCATTGGCCACGTCTGTATAGCCTGGCTAAACTACCGCTATAAATGTTAGTCTCTGAGGCTGGGAGGGGTTGCCTCTTTGCAAGAGAAGGCCCTGACCGGTCAATATGATTCTCGATGCTTTGTGCAAAATTAACGTTTGCTTGACCTTCACTTTGTATCAGTCTCGCTCTTTTGAATAAGGACCCTATCTTTGGAGGGCCACCCGAATTCAAATGATGAGAACTGAAACAGCATTGGAATTTTTGGAAAAGCCTCTGGAGGTAAGATCATGGGATCCTGCATGAAGCTGCAGTGTACAGTCTCCTACCAATCTTCTCTTCAGGAGTTCTTTAGGTGCTTTTATCTTTATCAGTTTTATCTCTGTGGTTCGAGACTCTCTGATATCTCCTATGTTTTCTGACGTACAGCGAGTATCCAGGCCCCTGCTTTCAATCCCGCATCGGGCGTTTTCTATGTAGAGGGTTCACTCTGATTGCCTAGCCATAATCATTCCTTCTTCCTTTACCTGGGCATCAATTGATTTTTTCATCTTTGCATTGGATCTAAGTCTCTGTCACCTCTCTGTATTCGTTAAACTCATTCTGCTTTCTAACCTGAGGGTAATTTATTTAGGAGGAAGAGATCCGGAGTACCCAGGGCTGGCCCTTAAGGTTTGTTGAGTGCGTGCGTGTGTGTGTGTTTGTGAGTGTGTATGTGGCATGCATGCCACTGCTGTTTGTGTTGTGGCTGACCCTGTCCTGGAGGCCAGTCATTTGCTGTAGCTCTCCTTTCCGGCCGTTTGTTGTTTTTAGGGTCCGGGTTGAATATGCAGAGGTTTACCTTGGTGGGCTCTGGTGTGCCTGTGAAAGGAGAAATTCGAGCAACTCAGCAGAACGCAGGCCTGCAGAATGCTGTGTTCAGAAGAGAACATGTGGTCAAAGCTTTCTTCTCGTCCCCTATGGGAGAGTCATTGTCCTTGGACTAAGCATCTTGGACTGAGGAAGGCAGTTTTCCAAGTATTCCACTGTCGGGATTTCAAGTTGGCTGGCTAGGCAGCCTATGTCCTCACATACCTGTCTTGGCCAGTAGCTTTGTCTTGATGCTGCTGTTGCGAGAGCCCAAAATTTATTATGTCCACATTGAGACATCTCCACGAACACTGCCTTTCACGGAATCACTCCCACTACTCACCATCTTCCCAGTGCGTCACTTAGTATTGTCTCTCTCTGATCATTGTCTCCAGGCTGTCTGCTCCTGGTCGCTTGTTGGTGTCATATGCAGGAAAAAGATGGTGTTCCTTCAAGTTGATGTCTGCCAAGCCTGCTGATAGGAAAACTTCAGCCTTCAACACTTGTGTTGTAAAGTACTCGTGCCCTTCAGACCCTCTGCGTCTCACAGTCAACGGCACTGGGAAACAGGTTCCTTGTGGGTTCCCAGTGTGCCCTGCTCTCCTGTGCCTTGGTCCTCTTCATGGACTCCAGCCCTCTGATCCACGAACCAACCAAATCTCCCCTGAGCCATGTCTCCAACCTTCTCCCATCATCTCTGCAACTTCCGTTCTCTTTCGCTGTGGAGTTTATCTTGTAGGCTTCAGGTCAATTTCCACCCCAATGCAGTTGTTGTGTTCATCTTCCTGTTGCCTTCATAGCTGAAGACAAGCATGAGGTTATTAGACACTACTACCATCTCACTCTCCTCCATGTCACCGCAATTCGTACTGAGACATAAGCAAGAAGGAATTCTTCCACTTGTCTCTTATGGCAGTCTTGCGGAGAGCATTGGGCTTTGTCACATCTATCATTCTCAGAACGACATCAGACAGACGATTTCACTAACTCATGACACTCAAGAATCATACGAAAAAGAAAGGGTATTGGTACAAACAGTATGACTCTAATGAGAAATTCAAATGGTGCTGTTCTTTGGAAAGCAGTTTTGTGAGAACACGTGTTACTTGAAGAGGACAAGAGATGACATTCCTTGCAGGAGATTTCCTGAAACTGATGGAATGTGAGATTTCAAGGCATGTCAAATTGAATTGCTACCCACAAGAGACCGAATTCCATTCTCTCGTATTTTAATAATAATTGTGATGTGAAACACACACACACCACACAGCATTAACACATGCACATGCAAAATATGGGAAGGAAGCGAGGAATCGTACCAATGAAGCAACCCCAAGAAAATACCATATAGGTGAAAGGCAAATAGAATCCAAGTCAGAAGCCAACCGAAATGAGAAAGTGAACTATTACCTATCAATAATACATTCAGTACTCAGGACTAAAGTCTCCCGTCAATACAAACAGTTTGTAAGAGTGGTTGAAATTCCAAATAAAAAAAAAAAAAAGGTAGAAAACATCCATAAGAAAACAACAAATATTAAACTAGCTCGTCCTTCTGTTGACCATAGGAGATTTCCTTCGACTATAAAGATACTCATAGCTTGCAAGTGAAGAAACAGGGAAGACATAGGTTATGCTATTCCCAAGGAGAAGAGAGCCAAAGTGTTTGTGCATAAGTCAGCGAGAGTCATTTTATGCCTTCGAGAGACAAAAGATAAGCGGAAGTTGTTTTGTCTTGATGGAGCATCAAAACAACAGAAACCTGGAAGAATTGCCAACATATACACCACGAACAAGGGTGTATCTAAACGTTGGAAGGTATGAACACACAGGAAGGGAGATGGTAAATTTTATCCAATACTGTTGGCAATTATGATATCTACGTTAAGCACAGGACAGATCATCTGGATGGGAAGGTGCTAAGGAATAACAGACGTCCACATGGGCTCTCGAGACCACCTGAACTTTGGGGATCGATGAGAAAGATTGCGTCTCTGAGGACAATAAGATATGTTCTTCCCAGCAGCAGACCTAACTTTGTCTATCGCAGGTCATGAGCTCGAGTCCAAATCCAGTCGTAATTCATGGAAGAGAAGTCAAAACCTATCCTGTGCACTTATGATCACGAAGGTATGAAAACAGGAAGATATCACTTTCAAATTGGAAATACAGCCAGACACTAAAGTGGAAAACACAACACATTCACGAACTGCAATGAATGCAAGAAAGAAAATCCAAAGGAAAAGAAGAGCCATGAACGAAGGAATTCTAAGAAACTTAGAGGAGGATGCCAAAACATTTTATGGGGAAACCATATAGGGTTAAAAGCATGCATTTCCAAAATTTAAAAACACTGAAAAAGAAATCCCCCTATAAGGACGACTGAAGGAACAAGATGAAGAAAAACCGAACTCCAAAGTTAACAGAAAAATTGAAATCATACATGTGATTATCAAAATTAAGGAAATACAAACAAACCAATAGGAAATGAATCAGGAGACCTCACACTTCAGTTTTCACAACACGACCAAACCACAGAAGCCATTACTGGGATAAAACAGGGAGACAAGCACACAGCTGCAAGTATGAAACCACATGACAACTCGGAGAAAGGAAAAAAGAAAAACCGAAGAGGCACATCCACACATTTATGCTAGCAAATCCAAGAACTGAGAGAAAAGGATAAATTCGCAGACACATAGGAACATCCAAGTTAGGTCAGTAATCCTACAAAATCTCAGCTCTAGTAGTGACGGAACCATTTGAAGCAGTAATCCAACCCCAGCCAACACACAGAAGGCCAGGTCAAGACATTTTCTTGAGCCACTCCTCTAGGTAATTAGTGAAGGCATTGTGATGTCCTCTCATCAAATCCAGAGATGGAAGAGGTGGGTAAACTCTAATTCACAAGGATAAAGACCCAATTCAAAAAAGGACATTTTAGGAAACCAATTCCATGTCATTTCAATAAAGGAAAGACAATAAACAATATAATTCTTTCCTTTTCTCCTGTGACTGCCTTTGGTTTAGAGAGGGCCATAATGTTTTCCTCTGAAATTATGTTGTTCTTGTTGCTGTTCTGTGGAGAAAGCCTGCCTATCATCCATCATCCGTTTTTGACAGAGTATTCAGGGATGCTTTAGTTGCATGTACGTCCAGTGCTCCTCTTAATATATTCCACAACTCCTGACTACCCATTAAGCAGTTCTCTTTTTGGTAAACCTCAGCTGGATTCTCAGAGTCCTGAGTCACTCCTGGTGGGTCTCCTTCTCTGACTTCTTGCCCGTCAGTATTCCCTTCCTTTTCCATTTCCCAACAGCAGGGCATGGGACATTCATGTCAAGGCAAGGTCCAGGGGTTCATTCACTTCGACGGCAGAGGAATACTGTGGTGCCGAAATGGACCCAAACTTCCTGATCCACTAGTCCTTGCAAAGGCATTGCGGCTCACTCCAAAAGTCTGCTCGAATGGGCCTTGCAAGCCGTCGGTATAGGCCGTCCCTTTCCTTCTGACTAAAGAGACTTGGTCCACATGTCTATACCCGTTACCACAACAAGTACAGTTAACTAATAATGACAACGGTTTCGGTCCAGGCCTCTTCAATGAGAGTTAGCTCTGATGCAGAAGGTCACTCCCTCGAAGTCTTTGCAAAGGTATTTAAGGGAAAGCCAGGTAGACAGAGGCCTCATCCCTTAGCCGTGTGTTTCAGAACACTAGGAGACTAGGCCCCAGACAGCACCATATATCGATGCCATCACCTTTTACCTCGGAAAGGGACTTTCCGTACCTTAGTCATCACAGACGCATAGGCGAAAGACGCTGACAAAGTACGCTCTCACCCACAGGACGAGAAAACCCACGGAGAGCTATTCATACCTGCGAGGCCTCACCTTTTCTTGAAATATCTAGAAATTGTAGTGGAAAAGGACACCTTGCCATCTCCGGGGATGTGTTGGCCTAAAGGAAGGTATACTGAATGTCATTTTCCTTCCTCTATGTCTCCAGAAAGGGGAAGTTGGACATTAAACCACAAGACATCCTGAGTTCTTGATCAGGTTCAGAGGGCTCTTGTTCTGTCCTTCCCGGAGCTTCCTACTTAAAGCCATAGGACACCAAGGTCATGGGAGAGGGACAGCTGCTTCAGTGAAGCCAGCATCTGTGATGTCACAAAGCTTTGAGGTCATAGCAACCACTCCTCATCAACCCAGGCCTGATCACTACACTTGACTGGAGTAGTCATGGGTGGGCCAAGAGGACCCCAGGCCGTCCCAAACCTCTGGAGCTGCCTGGGTCTCTCACCAAGGCAGTTTGCGAAGTGAGTCGGTGTCACCTTCTCCATGGCCCAATTCATAGAGGAAAAAGGGATATTTTTCAAAATAAAAATTAGCGTATTTTTCAGAATATGATATAGTGTTATTCACTGAACTGAGGGAACAAATGTCAAAGTCTAACACAGTTTACAGAATGTTTTAACATAAATTGAAATTTAAATCTGACCAAATTTCACAGTTTTAAGTAAAATGATAGCACTTTATATCCTTGAAAAGTGGTAAGTGACCCAAAACATGGCTTAGAAAAACAAATTTAACACTACACTAGTCTGAGATGGTTAAGTTATGGTACAACTTGCCATTGTGTATCATCAAATGTTATATATTTTCTTTTGGGCTTGTCATTATATTTTATTTTAGCCATTCTGGTAAGTGTGTAGTGATATCTCAGTGTCATTTTAATTTCATTTCCTTGATGTCTAATTATGTCAAAATATATTACTTTGATGTTTAATGCTCTGAGCTTTCTCAGTTCAAGACCATGAAGCCACTTAGGAAAAATACAGTTGCAGAGGCACTCATAGACCAACTCTTATTTCGAAATAAGAAGAAACATTACTACCCATTCCAACAAAAAATAGATTTGTTATGCAGCAGGGATTTTATAAATTACCTACACAACTTATATAGTAAGATGAAATGGGACAGGCGGCTTCTTGCAGCTATATACAACATCATTTTAATTTCAATTTTCAGTATAATTTTTCCAAGGTATACACAGAATATATATTTAATGTAAATTGTGAACATTTTAAACTCTGTATATGGAAATTAGTCAATTTTAAGTTTATAACAATCAAAATTAACGGAAGTTTATTTTAAATTAGTTAGCTTTCTCTGCATTGCAAGACAGAATAATCAAGAATTGGTAAGAAAAAAGTAATCTCTGTAAAATTACCGGGGGTGCATTATAAAGTGTTCGGTAACCGATCAAACTCACAATTTGGATTGAATGGCAAGTGATTTTTAAAATCTGGAACTCATTGTCAATTTTTTTTCTTCATTGTGTCTTAATAAATTACTGTGTTCATTTGCATGGAAGTGAAGAAAAATGCATGACATTTCATCTCAACACTAACACCTTTAACTGGCAACTCTGAATGTACTTTACAGCAGTGTAACAAAGTAAAGATCAATGATGTTTCATGAAATATCTGTTATAATTCTCAAGGAGATAGGGAGTTTGTGCAAAAATGCAAATCACTTTGCGACTAAACACATTGTTTATTTCAGCTAATTTTAAGAAAATATGCTGAGAATCTCTCAAAAAAGGAAGCAATGATTTAGGTTTGCCTTCAAACTCCTTATCTAATCCTGAACCAACAGCACATAGTTCAAAGAGCAACTAATTTGAGTAGCTCCAATTTACACATTTCCTAACAATGCTTAATTTAGTGGAATTTCTGTCCAATTATGGTAATTTGATGTAATGAAAGACAAAAGTTCAAAAAGATCATCCTTAATTTATATAGATGCCAAACTCTGCATTTTCTGAATGACGCCCAGGAACGTATTTTCAAAAACAAACAAACAATGCCAGAACCACTATTAGGTCATCTCTAGGCAGAAAGTGACTCAGAGCTTACATTACTCTCTCCCTGAAAGTATACTGTAGGCACTGAAACTACTACCCTGAGTCTGTGCTATCAAATTCCTTAAGTTAGAAAGTTTTAAAACCCGTCTGTGTGGGAGTATTTCATTTACAGATAGAGATTTGGTTGTTTATACATTTTCATACTTGATTTTTAGGATGTAATAACTATGTTTTAAAATTCATGGTGGTTTTGAATACTGTTGGATAATTGAGCTAAAATGGTATATCCATTCCTCCTAGGAAACAGAAATTATAGAAAGGTAGTGCTTTTCAAATCTGACATCTTTGAGTCATTGCAGTTTCATATAAATGCAATAGGAAAAGTGTCATTCATGTTTATGATATTTTCTATAAATAAATTAGAATGTACTGGAGGCCTGATATAAAGTGGGATGCCTAAACTTCAGTAAGATCTTGTTTTCAATTCAAAATAAATTTTATTTTTTATTTTTTTATAATGTCCCTCAATTTCAGATAAGCACCCCCGTAAGGTCCACTCTGTTTTTTTTTTAAGAATTTATTTATTTTATTTGACAGATAGAGATCACAAGTAGGCAGAGAGGCAGGCAGAAAGAGAGGAGGAAGCAGGCTCCCTGCTAGGCAAAGAGCCCGATGCGGGGCTCGATCCCAGGACCCTGGGATCATGACCTGAGCCAAAGGCAGAGGCTTTAACCCACTGAGCCACCCAGGCGCCCCCAAAATAAATTTTAAATTGAATTATGCACCTCTAAGTTCAGAGACAATAAACATCAACCAACACAATTAATAAGTTCTATTTCTTAAAATTTCGGGAACATTGATAGTCTCATCTCCTGGAAGAACAACAGCTAAAATTTTTGGTCATGGATTCTTGCTAAAATATCACTTTCCCAAAGAAAATTAATGTTATGAATTTTTATTGATTGTTATTGATCATGAAGAATATAACAACCATGATAAAAAGAGTAGGAAAAACATGATATCTCATCTGTAAGGGCATGTGGAAAGTAGGAAATGCTAATAAAAATAACTACCATTATTTCCTAAGTTAACATAATATAACAGAACAAAAATATTTCAAAACAATGTTTTCTTTTTTTTTTTAAGATTTTATTTATTTATTTGACAGAGAGAGATCACAAGTAGGCAGAGAGGCAGGCAGAAAGAGAGGAGGAAGCAGGCACCCTGCTGAGCAGAGAGCCCAATGTGGGACTCGATCCAAGGACTCTGAGATTATGACCTGAGCCGAAGGCAGCGGCTTAACCCACTGAGCCACCCAGGCGCCCCCATAACAATATTTTCTAGGCTCATTCTGATAACTCTTTTCTACATTCAAATTTAAAGGTTGAGGCATGTGATATATATTACACAAAAAACATCCCAAGGAATTCGTTAAAAAAAAAAACTCTTAATAAAGAACAAATCCAAAGGAATTTCTTTTCTAATTTAATTAACAAATTATGAATCGTCTTACCTATTTAATACAGCGTATCAGGCACCAATAATATTTTTTAATCGTCACACCTGATGCAATAGTTACCATCTTTCAGACATAGTGATCACGAACAAGCAAATAAACAAGAGCACCGTAGCTTAAGATCTACCTGCATAAATATAGGCTACTTCAGACAATCTCTTCACCACAACATAGAAATGAATAGAAATCATACATGCTCTGTATGGACATACAGATGAGATAGAAGGGGATGGATGTTAATATATGCAGAATCTTTATTAATTACATTGTAAACCATAATATGGAAAAACAGAATACAATTTTAGAAATACCCAGGTCACCATCATTGTTTTATTTTTATATGTGTAGATAAGGAGTTTAATAAACAATCCATGACTATTCAACTCCTTATATTTTGAAAATTTTAGTAAAAGTAACAAACCTAGCACCTAGAAAATTATACTTATCTGCAACATACAGCTTTGCCAGCATGGTAGAGGAAAAGCAAAACAAAATAAGTAAGAAAAGTTTAACATTTCACAAGAGATTTGCTTTTATTTTTTATTTATTATTTTTTATTTTTCATTAATTATTTACTTCTATTTTCTACTTTATTTTAATGAAAATGTCATGACCATAACATAAGAGCAGAATTAAACCAACATGAGAAATTATTTTTTCATAAGTTAAAATAAACTAGCTTGGTGATTAATTCAAAATTATATTACAAACTTCAGTGTTCTTGAAGTAAGTATCACTGCATAAACAAATGAGTCAGGAGTCATAAACTAATGATGATTCTAAATGTTATTTAGAGAGACATTCTGTTCTTAATATATTTCAAATATTCTACACAAGACAAAGTGGATCCAAGTAATCTGTAGGCAAAATAAGATTTTAGAGAAGTATATATTTCCAACAGTATTTATAAAATATTACCTTTATGTAAGGCATCATCCTGGACTTTGTGGAAAACACACAAAGGAGTAAGAAGTGGCCCTTCAAGAAACATATACAATATCAAGGTTTAACATGAAGCAGCATGTCTTCTCTAAGTAAAAAAAAAAAACATTGTACCAACTGACTTTACTGAAACTTTATATTTATTGCTCTCATTTTAGGTCATAGTGTCCTTCTGCATGCAGGCTGCTATAACGGACATGATATAGACTTAATAGCTTATAAAGAACAAGAATTTATTTCTCACAGTTCTAGAACGGAGAAGTTCAAGATTAAGGAATGGGCAGATCCAGGGAGAGCCCACTTCCTCATAGATGGCTATCTTCTCACTGTAAACGTACATGATGAATGAATCAAGAGAACTCACTGGGGTCTCCTTTAAAAGGACTGTAATCCCACTTATGACCTAATCACCTCCCAAAGGCCCCTAAGTTTTAATACTATCACTTCCAGAGTTAGATTCCATAATATGATTTTGGGAGACATAAACATTCACACCATAGTATATATAAACAAAAAAAGACACAAAAACAACAAACAAAAAAATTATTTTAACTACCTATTATTTTCAACTACATAAACTTTTAATTTGTTTCTATATAATATTAAATAACTCATTTGAGTGATTCACTTATATCCAATGCATCTGAGTGCAATTAAATTTGCTTACCCAGCATATCCAGAAGCATATTTCTTCAGACTATCCCATTCCCCACCTTACAGGATTTACCACAATTAGAAGACATGGGATAGAGGATAGATAGATAGATGTATACATAAACACACTTGTACATACCCATATGCATATTTTTTCCTGTTAATGATACTCATGCAAATAAAATTTAAGCTCAAGGAAACCTGTCTTGTGTGTTACTTAATATCCAGTTTTTAGTCAACATCCAAAAACAAATAATCCAATAAAACCATGGATAGAAGACATGAACAAGTGTTTCCCCAAAGAACACATTCAAATGTTCAGTAGATACATGATGTGGTATATATGTTCAATGGAATACTATGCAGCCATCAAAAGAAATGAAATCCTGCTATTTGTGATGACGTGGATGGAACTAGAGGGTATTATGCTTGGCGAAATAAATCAATCTGAGAAAGACAACTATCATATGATCTCCCTGATATGATGAAGTGGAGATGCAACATAGGCAGTTTCGGGCATACGAAAAGAAAAATAAAAAAAGATGGTATTAGGAGGGAGACAAACCATAAAAGACTGAATCTCACAAAACAGACTGAGGGTTGCTGGGGGGAGGTGCGTTGGGAGAGGATGGTGGGGGTATGGACATTGGAGAGGGCAGGTGCTATGGTGAGTGATGGTGAGTGCTGTGAAATGTGTAAACCTGGTGATTCACAGACCTGTACCCCTAGGGATTAAAACACATTATATAAAAAATTTTAAAAAATAATTTAAAAAACCCATTAAAGAAAAAACACAGATTGCAAGCCCCGAGCTAATCTCATATTCAATCAAAACTTTTGAAAGTTTTCCCCTTAAAGATCAGAAGAAAGACAAGTGTGTCCATTTTCACTACTCTCATTTGACACAGTAGTGGATGTCCTAGCCAGAGAAACAAGAAACACATAGAAATAAGAGACTCCAAAAAAAAAAAAAAAAAAAGGAAGAAGTAAAATTTTCTTTTTTTGGATAACATGAACTTACATGTTAAAAAATCCTAAAAAATTCACAATAAATTTGAATAAACAAATTTAGTAAAATTACCAAATACAAGATCAATATATAAAAGAAAAGAATTTTGTTTTGTTTCTTTTTTTTTTTTATGGACTGCTTCCCAGTTTGTCATGTCATCCTTGTTCAGTGATCACGCTAATCTTCTCTGCACCATTCCAATTTTAGTATATGTGCTGCCAAAGTAAGCACAAGACAGGAGCATTTTAACATTCTAATGATGAACTATCTGAAAAAATAAAGAAAACAATCTAATTCACAATAGCATCAAAAATAATAAAATACTTAGGAATAGATTTAACTAAGAAGATGAAAGATCTGTACTCCATAAACTATGACATTGATAAAGAAATTGAAGGTGACAGAAATGGAAAGATAGCTCATATTTATGAATGGTAAGAATTAACATTGTTAAAATGTCCATACTACCGAAACCATCTGTAAATCCAATTCCTATCAAAAATCCAATGTTAGGGGCGCGTGGTTGGCTCAGTGGGTTAAGCCGCTGCCTTCAGCTCTGGTCATGATCCCAGGGTCCTGGGATCAAGCCACGCATCAGGCTCTCTGCTCAGCAGGAAGCCTGCTTCCTCTTCTCTCTCTGCCTGCCTCTCTGCCTGCTTGTCATCTCTCTCTGTCAAATAAATAAATTAAAAATCTTTAAAAAACCCCCAATATTATTGTTTTACAGAAGTAAGTAAAGAATCCTAAAGTTTATATGAGACCATGAAAGACAACAAATAATCAAAGCAGTTCTGAGAAAGAATGAAGAAGGGAGATTACACTTCTTGATTTGAAACTATACTACAAAGCCCTCATGCTCAAAACAATAAAGTATACTGGCATAAAAACAGACCAATAAACAAGTAGAACAGAATTGAGAGTCCAGAAATAAATCCTTTCATACAGTCACCTAATATTTGACAGGGGCCAACATATGTAATGGGGAAAGATAGTCTGTTCAATAAATGATATTTAAAACTGAATAGTCACATAAACAGTATGAAAAGGGAACCTTATATCACTCATAAGTCTGAACTTGAAATAGATTAAAGACTTAAAGGTGATGCATGAAACTAAATTTCCTAAAGGAAAACATAGGAAAAATTCTCCTTGACATTGGTCTTGCCAATAGTTTTTTGGATACCAGACCAAAAACACAAGCAAAAAAAGCAAAAATAAATAAATGGTATTACATCAAACTAACGTTTCTGCATTGCCAAAAAAAGGGAGAGAGAATGAAAACACAATCCACAGAATGTAAGAAAATACTTACGAATCTTATATCTGAAAAGAGGTTAATAACCAACAGATACAAATAGAAAAAAATATATGATTAAAAAAATAGCAAAAGGATTTCAATAGACTTTTTTTTCAAAAAAGTTATATAAATGACCAACAGGAGCATTAAAAAGTGCTCAACGTAAAAATCTCAGGGCAAAGTCCTTATGTTGTTGTTGTTGTTGTTTACCTCTGAAAAACACAGCAAGATATTAGAATATATACTACCAAAAAATTGAAACTAACCAATTTTGGTAAATATTGGGGAAAACGGGGAACTTATGCACTGTAATAGGGATATAAATTTGTATGGAAAACAGTATGGAGATTATTCATATTATTAAAAGTAAAATTACCATATGATTCAGTAATCCCACTTCTAGGTATCTATCTAAAGAAAACGAAGTTCACTGTTCAAAGACATATCTGCACTCTTATGTTTATTATAAAATTATTAACTCTAAGCAAGAGATGGAAATAACTTCAGTATCCATTAATGGATGAATGAGTAAAATAAGTATGGTAAATATATACTACGGAATACTACTTAACCATGAAAAATTAAGAAATACTGCCATTTACAACAGCATGGATGGATCTTGAAGGTATTATTCTAAGTGAAATATTTCAAAGATTTTATATATTTTTTTAATTTATGTATTATGATATCCCTTACATACAGAATCTGAGGAAAAGGAAAACTAATGGAAACTTAGAGTTGAGTTGACAAGGGGTGAACCTGGGGTGGAGTAAGGTGGTCCAAGGGTGCAAACTTGCAACTATAATATGAAAAAGTTCTGGGGATCTAATGTACAGCATGATGATCATAGTTAATAAGATATACATACTTTTTTTTACTGTGCTTCCCTTTAATAAACTTTGCATATATCACATTCTTACAAGTTGAAAGTTTATAGCAATCTTGTATAAAAGAGGTCTGCTGCCACCATTTTTCTAACAACATTTGTTCATTTTGTGTCTCTTTGTCACATGTTGGTAATTCTTGCAATATATCAAGTTTTTTCATTATTATTGTATTTGTTATGGTGATCTGTGATCAGTAATTATGACCCACTGAAAACTCAGAACTAGTGTACTTAAGGTATATACATTGATTTTCTTTAAAAACATAATGCTTTTGAACAGTGCAGTATAGTTTTTATTTTTTATATGCACTGGGAAACATAATTTTTTATATGCACTGGGAAACCAAAAAATATAATAATTTGACTTAGTTTATTGAGATAATCACTTTATTGAGGCAGTCTGGAACAAAACCCACAAGACCTCTGAAGTTTATCTCTACTATACTATATACATAAAAGTTGCTAAGAGAGTAGATCTTAAAATTCCTTACGATACATGCATAAAAAACAGTGGCAACTATACGAGATAGTAGATGTATTAACATTTTTGTGTAGATTATATTGCAATAAAGATGTATACCAATTTATCAAATTGTACAAAATTTACACAATGTTAAAAGTTTGCAATGTTATAAGAAATCATTTCTTAAATTTACAAATATGTCGATTTTTTTCAATAAAGCTGGAAAAAACTTTTTGTAGAATTAATCTATTTTTCAAAAAAGGAAGTAAGGCAGTAGAAACTGCAACTAACTCTGAAATAATAGAATATAAAATCCATTTTTGGTATATACACTGTGACAAAAACTATTACTTAGTTTACAATGGAGGAGTACTTATGAAGCATGAAGGATGGTCTATAAAAAAGGCTGAAAGAGCTCAGTTTTAAGGTTTAAATTTAAAATCTTCTTTTGAAATACTAAACTGACCACCCAGTGTTCCAAACATCAATGTCTTAACTGCATGAATTTATTTCATACAACTCTATAATCTAGTTTCATAAGAAAGCAGCATGCAAAGTTTGAATAAGACAGACTTGCTTAAGTTTCTTTATGTTCAACAGTAAAGGATACCTCCTTAAAAACAAATAGAAGAAAAATCAGCATATTTATTATGATAATTATTATTCATAAGGAGATTCATATTGAATTAGGGAATATATATCCTCAGAGGGGGTAAAGTAAAATGAAATTTATGTTGGTAAATGTGTCTAATAATAGTCAATACAATGCCTCAATATAAATGAATATTACCATTTTGAACAATTTAATTACTATTACTAGAATTATTATAAGTATAAAAATAGCTATCATTTTAGCATGGAATATGAGACTCTCATGCTCCATGCTTCATCACATCCACACAACAACGCTGCATAATAAGTATTATCATCACCATTTCATGGGTGAAAAAACTGAGGCTAACACATTTAGATAACTGGTTTATGATTACATGGGTAGCAAAAATGCATCACACTAATTTAGGCTTTATGATTTCAGAATTGTACTCTTTCCACTGCACATTCTATTACTCTGTAAATACTTGGCCTGTTTTCATTTGGTTCTTTAATTTTATTCATGTGGTGATGGCTTAAAGCTTCCTTTAAAGGAAGCTTAAAAATTTCATTTAACCAAAAGCTCCCAAGAATTAAAAATGCCACGGATCTAATGTAGACATGGATATCATTAGTTAATGGGTAACTATATATTTTCCACCCTAGTGAGATAACAATCAGAGTATTTTTCTAAGTTTTAGTCTCTCAGTGTTAAAAAGGACTTTGTTAAAATAGAAATATTTAGACAAAGGTGATCAAAAGTCTGAATCAGGTCACCTTAAGGTAAATATTAGGAAACTGAGGAAACAAATGGAGATTTGAACACTGAGCTATGATATAATGAATGGTTTCAAGTATTTAGTAGAGTATAGAAAAGCCCTTTAAAGCCTGGTCTTAGCCTAGCATTGCAGCTTCTGGGATATCTGTCTATCTATCATCTATCTATCTAGATATAAATTTGAAAACTTTTTTAACTTAAAGATTTTGAGAAATAGAACATAATCAGCACCATAGAAGATCTGTTTCTGATAACAACCTAGCCCCTCCTCCCAGTTTGTTAATATTCTCTCTTATTTAATGTAACATTGTGCAAATAGACCACTACTGAACTGCCGTTATGAATGAAATAGCTATAATCATCTGTTTGCATATCCTGGTGAAAATATTCATTTAGTTCCATGTTGTATTTCTAGGAATGGACCAAATTTTTATTTTTATTTTTAAGTTTTCTAAATATTGTCCAACTTACCTCAAATGTTTTTATTATGGGCACTTTCATTCTTTCACATTCTTGCAAGGCAATTTTACTGTTGCCCAATATGGTAAGTGTGTAATAGTATGTCATTTTAGGTTTTAATTTATTATTAATTTAATTTAATTTAATTCCAGATTCATAATAAAGATAAACAGTTTTTATATATGAGTGGCCATTTGGATTACCCTTTCTGTAAAGTACATGCTCAAATCTTTTTTTTTTTTTTAACTTTTTATTTTTTATAAACATATATTTTTATCCCCAGGGGTACAGGTCTGTGAATCACCAGGTTTACACACTTCACAGCACTCACGAAAGCACATACCCTCCCAAATGTCCATAATCCCACCCCCTTCTCCCAAATCCCCTCCCCCCAGCAACCCTCAGTTTGTTTTGTGAGATTAAGAGTCACTTATGGTTTGTCTCCCTCCCAATCCCATCTTGTTTCATTTATTCTTCTCCTACCCACTAAAGCCCCCATGTTGCATCACCACTTCCTCATATCAGGGAGATCATATGATAGTTGTCTTTCTCTGCTTGACTTATTTCGCTAAGCATGATACGCTCTAGTTCCATCCATGTTGTCGCAAATGGCAAGATTTCATTTCTTTTGATATCTTAACACTGTGTCATACTGACTTCTTTAATAGTAGATTTTCTGAATGAACTTTTAGCTGTGTAGGTCTTCTCTATTTTATTTTGAACTTGTTTTCATTTCAAAATCTTTATATTTATTTTCATAATCTGCTTTTATTTTTCTTTGTCTATTATCTATCTATCTATCTATCTATTTATTTGCAAGCAAGAGAGAGTGAGCAAGTGAGAGTGAAGGGAGGGATAGAAAAAGAAGGGAAAAGAATCTTAAGCAGGCTCCAGGCTCAGCACAGAGCCCAACTCTGGGCTCTATTTCACAACCATGACATCATGACCTGAGCCAAATTGAAAGAGATAAAATAAAAGTAAGGTGTTAAAAAAAAAAGGAAAAAGAATTGGAGGTTTAATTAAGTGAGCCACCCAGGCACCCCTGTGGTATCTTAAATTAGCTGTCATATCTTTAAAGTTCTAGAGTATCCATTTGGTTCATTTATAAAACCTTTCTCAATATCATTTTTAGTGTCAGTTTTTTGTTCAATTTGCTTCCCCTCTCATTTCTTTGAGCAGAGTAATCAAGCCATTTTACAATCTTTATTGATCATTTTAACATCATACTTAATCCCATTTTGTCTATCAAATCTTGTTAATGGTTTTTCTTTGTGTGCTTTGTTACATTTTGCTATGTTCAAGACATTATATTTGAAACTCTTATTGAGTAGGGATAATTAAGAGCTATAATAACGGTATGGTCCTCCTTGGTAGGATTTTCTCTTATATCTGAGACTCTACAAGACAATCATACTCCAAATTCAGTGATTGGCTTTCTCAGTTTACACAGAAGGCAAGGTAGGCTATAGTCTTATTTCTGCTTCTCCTTGTGCTTTGGGGATCTCAACTTAAATTTGGGTTGTACCAAAGTCCTCAAATTTGATTGCTGCTGGATTTGTTTTTCTAGTATCAAGAGTCTATTAACAACACAGCTCAGTGTGTTTTAGCAGTTTCAAATGCTCTCATAGCTAAAATGGCTTCAGGGCATATATCTCTAGGCTCTCATTGTATTTCGTATTTTGGCCCAGTAATCCCTCACTTATTTTTATAATCATTCTGATATTTTTAACTTTAAAAGCTATTTTGTCTGGATTTTTAGTTGTCTTAAGTAGGAGTTTTTAGATCACCATTACTAGAAGCAACAACAAATATACATGAAAATATCTGCAGTAGTTTATCACATCTTTATGGCTTTGAACTTCCATAAGCTGAGGCATCCTTCTCTAATCACTTAGGCAAACTCCAATTTACCCTTTAATACAACCCAAGAATTGCTTCATTTAAGAACATGTTCAGGGATGACTCTTCCCCACTGTTCTTACCAACATTCCCACACACTCTTTGCTACCCACACCTTGTTTATGAACTTTCGTTAGGTATATCAGCGTGACCAGAATTTTGCTCTATTGTATTTTTGTCCTTTAGAGCTTTAATTAAATATGAATTCCATAGAAAGTCTGTCCCTTTTCTTTCAAACCTGGGTTAGTTATTTCTTCTCATTCTTTGTCAGAAGTTACTTTATTAGAGAAACTTATAGCTCTATTGTGACTTTGGAGCCTTTACAGTTTTTCGACTGGAAAAATCACCCATCCCTGAGATTTTTACGCAGCTTCCTAGCTGATATTATTCAGAAATCTGTTCAAAACAGACTTTTTCAGGGAGGCCCTTTCGGACCACTCAGTTAAAAAACCTCTTCTCAATCACTGCTCTTTTTAAAATGTGCTTATTTAGTTCAAATATGCATCTCTATTAAAGAAAAAGCAGTACGATTTTTTTTTTAAAGTTGGCTTACCTATTATCTATCTCTCCCATTAAAATGATTCCTCTGGCCTGGGGTTTTGTTGTGCTCATCTTAGGCCAGGCACTCAATAAATTGTCTCTGAATGATTGAATTGTTTGACTCCCTTGCTAGATTCTCAACTTCATGAGGCCAAGGATTGTTCTATTCAGTCCTTCTTTATCCTCAATGTCTGTTATATTGCAGTCACTTACGTGACTAATGGGAAAAATCACAGAAAGAAAGAGTTAAAACTACAGAAAAACCCTGTAGGTTCAATAACACAAAGCTTTCTAAAATTATTTAGCCCAGGAATTGAATACTGGCTGCACTTTTGATTTTTTTTAAATGGTATTGAATTTAATTTAAATGGAAATACTGGAATGGTAGAATAATAAAAAAATTATAAAAGCAACTTGCTCCTTAAAGTAAGAATTATATAGGGCATCTCTTCTAGAAGCAAAATTTTCAAATGTCAAACATCTGAAAGCATAGAAGGAGAAGTAAGAGTGTGAATTGTACTTCAATGCTCTTTTCTTTATATTCAGCAAACAGCTTCATTCACACACCTTTCCAATTTTTTCAACTCTTTTGACAAAGCCTTCAGAGGAGTTACTGCTGATGACAACCATCACAGCCTAACAGGAGAAATTTTATAAAGAAAAATAATAGCATGTTTTTCCCAAATTGTTAAGGATATGGTGAAGCTCTGTCGGATTCAAAGGAGGAATGTGCAATTCCATGCTATATATAATAATAACTTGTTTTAATAGTGGCTTTGCAATTTTTCAGATATATCCATTTACTGAAACCACTATCAAATAAACAAAAACAAACAAATGAACAGGGGTTCGAGACAGAAATTATCTAATCTAAAAATAGCACATGTTCACAGAATACACAACACATATCCCAAGTACTACTATAGGCTTCAAGTAATAGTCAAAACAATAGTAAACATGATTCAGACCACACCAGTCAAATCATAAATGGGACCTTAACTGTAAATCCTTATCTTTAGATCAAAGCGGGTAATTGGGGGCTGAAGATACATTATAGAACTAATATGTTATAGAACTCCTCTGAAATGAGTCATTTATTCCATCACTTTTCCTGCACAGCTGCTGACCCATGTTTTGGTTCCTGGAAATAGCTGCTACCCTGTCATACTTCTTAAAAGCACATATATTGATAACTCTACTCATTCCTCCATTCCTCTGTGACTGTCACTGTGTTAAAATGTGGAGTCAGCTGACTCACTTGTGATGGTAATAAAGTAGATGAGTTTGCAAAGTATTTTGTTATTTCTAAAAATGCAAAAACCAAATTACATTGAAATCATAAGGGGTGTTTCAGGGAGAGCTGTAGGATGTGGTTTCTTGTGTAATCCACAGAGATTAGCTCCAACACATATTTAAACTCTCCTCTAGGAGCAACCTTAGTGGTAAAGCAAGAAGATAAACAGATGTAAACACAACCTGGCACAAAATTATCACTTATGTTTGGCTTCCTAGTCTCCTCGTGTTACTTATTTATCTTAACTTCTCTCTGAAATCAGGGAACACAGAATCTCAATCAGTAGACATTTTTCTACTGAATTACCCAATAGTCTGATCATACCCCAAGACTTTTTTAAATTATTTCACTCATAATCCCAAATCTGCTTTGCTTCCTCATCTTAGTACACTGTAATTTGATTTCAAAATGAGGACAGTTGTCAGTAATGCCACATTCATTCATCTATTTTACAATTCCATGTGCTTATAACTATGAAGATATGTTAATAACATCCATTCCAATAAGCCACCCTAAATTTATTATCATGAAACAAGACCTCAAGAAAGAGAATTCAAAATCATCCATGTATTTGCAACTTATTGCAATAAAGCCTTTATCAATAGACTTCCCTGTGCACATGGTGGTCAAATTGCTGGTGAAAACCAGCCAGATCTATTACAAGCTTTCTCATGGCTTCTAGGTAACCCAAGTGAGCCTTTATTGATACTGGGAAGGGATAAAGCAGGGAAGGGATAAACAGTGCTATAAGATTTGGCTAGACAAAAGTAATGACTCTCATTACAAAGTGAGTATTTTTTTTTTCAAGCTTTAGTTCAGTTTATTTTTCTTGTATAAAACTATGTAGTAGCCACAGCTGGAGCCTGGGTCCTCTGAACAGAGACTCTGGTGTGGGTCTTCACAAGATGGTCCGTGAACTCCTGATAGGGAGACTTGGTGAACACAGTCTCCTTCCAGAGATCAGGGGTGAGATAGCTGTAGGTCTTGGAGATGGCATCGAAAGTAGCCTTGGCAAAGTTCCCTAGGGTGGCAGTGCAGCCCCTGGCCGAGGTGTAGCAGTCGTCAATACCAGCCATCATCAGCAGTTTCTTGGGCACAGGGGCCGAGACAATGCCAGTGCCTCTGGGGGCGGGGATGAGACGCACCAGCACAGAGCCACAGCGGCCAGTCACCTTGCACGGGACAGTGTGGGGCTTGCCGATCTTGTTCCCCCAGTAGCCTCGCCGCACAGGGACAATGGAAAGCTTCGCCAGAATGATGGCTCCGCGGATGGCAGTGGCTACCTCCTTGGAACACTTGACACCCAAACCGACGTGTCCATTGTAATCTCCGATGGCGACAAATGCCTTGAACCTGGTCCGCTGGCCCGCGCGCGTCTGCTTCTGCACAGGCATGATCTTCAAAACCTCGTCCTTGAGGGAGGCTCCCAGGAAGAAGTCGATGATCTCAGACTCCTTGATGGGCAGGGAGAAGAGATAGATCTCCTCCAGGGACTTGATCTTCTTGTCTTTGACCAGGCGCCCAGCTTGGTGACGGGGATCCACTCCTTGTCCGCGGCCTTGCCCCCGCGAGCTCCGCGGCCTCGGCCCCGGCCCCGACCACGGCCCCGGCCCCGGCCCCGGCCCCGGATGCCTCTGCCGAAGCCACCGCGGAAATTGCCTCGGCCTCCCATTCCAGGGCCCCCGGGCCCTCCGGGCCCTCCCGCAGCACCGGCGTCATCCGCCATTTGGTGTTCTCTCGGAGAGGAAACAAAGTGAGTATTTTAAAGCAAAAGAGCCTCTTGGGAATATTGTTTTATAAAATAGTGGGTTTTTTTATTAACTTTTTAAAATTCAATTAGGTAACATATAGTGTACCAATAGTTTCAAATGTAGATTTCAGTTATTCATCCATAGCATATAATAGCTAATGCTCAGTACTTACTGTTATAGCTTCTTGAAAGCAGAATTTTAACCCACTGAGCCACCCAGGCGCCCTTGAAAGCAGAATTTTAGATCACATTTTCTGATTACTTCCATGTCGTACAACACTTTCCTGCTAGCAACCTTCAAAACATACTGTTTGTTAGAGGAATTTCTTTAATAATAAATAAATAGGAATTCATTTAAATTTATAAATATATAAAATAAATAGGAATTTATTTAAATTTATTTAAATATTACACACTGTTTCATTGTTCATAAATAAGGTGATGATATTATAGCCATTAGTTGGTAGCACTGATATATCACTATCTTTTTACTTCTCAGTGCATTCTCTTTACACAAATAGATATATATTTTAAAAAATGTGAATCTGTGGCAAACTTGTAAAAAACCCTATACAGTAAAGTTTATCATTTTAAGTAATCTCAATTATCTTCCTCAATTGTGATAGTATATCCTTCTATCTAGGCCAGATATTGTATGAGGGATTTGAAGAGACATACTTTTCTAAATTTCACTTTTCTCATCTGCAAAATGCTTATCATGATCCTACAAAAAAATACACTTATAATTTTTTGATGAAAATTTATTTATTTATTTTAAGATTTTATTTCTTTCTCAGAGAGAGTGGGCGAGAGAGCAAGCACAGGCAGACAGAATGGCAGGCAGAGGTAGAGGGAGAAGCAGGCTCCGGCCGAGCAAGGAGCCAGATGCGGGACTCGATCCCAGGATGCTGGGATCATGACCTGAGCCAAAGGCAGCTGCTTAACCAACTGAGCCACCCAGGCGTCCCTTTTGATGAAAATTTAATCTGTATAAACAATATATTTGTTGTAATGCGTGGTTCATGGAAAACATCTTTTTTAATTATAAGCAGTATTAGAAATTAAGTAAATGTGTCTATAATATTTAAAGTTTTAACACATAATTCCACTGCTTTGCCTTATTTTCTCAAATCCCTTTACCACTTTCACTGACAGAGTCAAATGTACTTTTTCTACTAGTAGCCAGCTCTTTGTCTTTTGTCAGAAAGATGCCCTTGTGAATTATTTATAATAGAGATATTAGCAATAATAATAATAATAATAATAATAAGTAGCAATGAAAATGTTAAAAAAAAAGTTTTCTTAACTAATTAGGGTTCTTAGACATCAATTAGAGGAACCACCTCGGGCAAGCAAATTAATCTGCAAGACATTCCCAGAATTAACAAGTCAGTCAGATACAGGGTTGTCTGTAGACTGAAAAGAACTAGGTTTGGAAAATAGGTAAGGACAGTGAAAAAAGTGATCAAATTTTTGGGCAAAATAAACTCTTAGGTGTCCTTTCAATGGAGTCCTGTTCATTATGTAGCAGAAACTCTGGAGATTATCTCAATCCATTGGAGTCACCCCGTTTATTAGCTTGCTATTGACAAAGTTATTTACAAACTGTAGAGCAAGAGGTTATAATGGAGAAAACTGATGGTAATGCACAGGATTCTTGTTAACAATAATGCAAGTTAGTGATTTTTCATTAGAAAACATAAATTCTATAACCCAAATTATGGGCCCAGAGCACTTCTGCTGCACAACTCTGCTTATATCCCAAATAACCATGTGAACTAGTTTTAATATCTGCTTCTCTTATTAATTTTTGAATAAAAATTCTTGACACAAGTATTTTATAATTGTGTGATAATCATGAATTTAATTTTTGGAGAACAAAACACACTTTAGCATAACTAGGTTCGTTCACAGAACCAGCCTTGATAACACACTTCTATATGTTAGAAATGATGTAATAAATGTAGAATATTGGGCACTTGTTTGGTATTCTTTGCCATGTTTTGCACTATCTAAAAAGAGATCAGTGAACTTGGACTGGAGTTAGTAGACATGGAAGAAAATAAAATATTACAGAGAAGAATACTCTGTGGTCCACAACCTAAACGGCCTGGGATTCCCATCATTTGGATCCCTGTAGCTTTACAGAAGTCAATTAAATTTTTGTATCTCTGATTAAAGTTGTTTCCCAAGTACTTTTTCAAACATCTCTTGTAAAGTATTGTTTCCCAGAAAAAAAGGGATTTTGCACATGTATCTGCCTTTGTCTCTGGTCATGATCTCAGTCAGGATCCTGGGATCGAGCCCCATATCGGGATTCCTGCTCATTAGGGAGTATACTTCTCAGTCTCTCTCTGCAGCTACATCACCCTGCCCCACTCATGCTCTCTCTCTCTCAAATAAATAAATACAATCTTTAATTTCTTAATTAAAAATAAGATAAATAAATTAAAATAAAAAGACTGGGCTTACTGCCCCATTTAGCTCCTTTTGTTTTTTTGAGTTGTATTTAAAGCAGCATGAGAGAACATGAGGCTCTCAAACTTAAAAAAAAAAAGGAAAAAATTGAGTTTTGTTAGGATTTAAGATCTTGTCTGCTAGACAAAAACGTTGGCTTTGTTAACATGTGAAAATTATCAAAAGGGAATAAGATAGAATTCTAATAATTTTTGTAGAAATTAAAAATTTTCTCCAACCCAATTACATACAGACCCATTAAGTAAATTCATTCCAATGTCCCAAACAAACCTTTTCTAATAGTAATGCATCTGTGTAAACAGGGTCAACCCAAGGAATAAATAAATATTATTATTTTTTTCCTGTCTCTTCCACAGTCTCATCTGGGTATATTGGTAGCAAGCCAATTATCTATCTTATAAGACATGATATCATAAGGAAGGGTATTCTGTCCATTTGGAACAACTGAAAATCATTGTAATTTTATCTTGGTGCAGTAACTTGAGATGGCACAGTGTGGTTTATGAATATATTTTATTTTTTTTTTTACTGGGAAGAAGAGATTATAGAGATATTGGTTATCCAAGAGAGACTGACAGGTGTTGATAGTTGCCAGGTCAATATCCATCTACTTTTTCCTTTAGTATCAGAAAGCACTGAGGGATTGACAACAAGGAAACTTAAAACAACATCAAATATTTTATTGTCTCTTTTCTAGTTACATTGTAACCATATGACAAAGTATCAGTCGCACAAGATATCATTCTCTTTTACCTCTATCTTTCTGCCAGAAATGTGGGCTTAATAGTGAGAACTCCAACGGCAATTTTTGCAACTGTGAATAAAAAGCCATGAAAACCTCTAAGATAGTCCACTTGACTTTCTTAAGACTCTGAACCAACACCAGAAAACACTCTCTGTAGTCTTCTTGTTAAATGAAAAATATGGTTAAACCACTTTTGACAGTCTACTACCTACAGCAATCTGTAAATCTTAATTGAAATATGTCCTCTCAGCTGTGCTTAAGCAACTGAGTCCTGAGCTTTTCAGGTTTTCAGTCTGAAAGAGTACACCTCGGGTGCTCTGAAAGGGAAGAGAAAGGACACCCTGTTCTCCATATAACTTAAAGAAGAGAAATCTGTGCATTTAAGTGGGCCATATAAAATTTATCAAGCAATTATCTCCTAACTCCTTCCTATCCAAATTACCTGATATGCTCTCCCTACTCCTTTATTCCACGTTACTGCCTTTTCACAACATGTCTTCTGTTATTTCCTTCTTGCAAGCTAGTTTTGATTTCTGCATCTAAAAAAATCAACAATCATTGTGTATTTCAATTCCCATTTTCCTCAAATGCATTGATTCTTCTTATCTATTACTCTTTTCTCATACTCAGTGTCTTTGTCTTTATGGGGTTTGTACTTTGCTTTTCCCCATCCTTTACTGCCATTATATAATCAATCTAATAACTTCTTAGAGAAAGTTAAAAATTCCCGCATAGCCACACGTGAACACAAAGTCACTGATTTTTAGCAAACCTATAAGATAGTCAGACATCCATTCAATTTCTTTTTTTTTTAAGATTTTATTTATTTATTTGACAGAGAGAGATGACAAGCAGGCAGAGAGGCAGGCAGAGAGAGAGGAGGAAGCAGTCTCCCTGCTGAGCAGAGAGCCTGATTTGGGGCTCGGTCCCAGGACCCTGGGATCATGACCTGAGCCGAAGGCAGCGGCTTAACCCACTGAGCCACCCAGGCGTCCCTCCATTCAATTTCTTAACTGAGTCCCAAATGCATCCTGACTTCTAACCTAAACCTAAGCTCTACTTCTTACACGTTGTTATATGACCAAATTCTTTCAGTTCAGTATTTTGTAACATTTAAATATTAATCAGTTGATGCTTTGTTTGTGTATTTCTATGAAAATAATTTGAATACTGTATATTTATTGTTATATTTATAGGTTTATAATCAAAGTTTCATCAGTTGTAGTTTTTGGAAATTTCAGATATAATGATTAACCTAAAATGATACTGCCTCAAATCCCTCTGATATCAAGGCCCAACACCTGATTATAGCCAAACCTGTGGTGGATAGTTCCAATGGAAATTGCAGTTACTTAACACTGATAGCATCTCATGTTCTCTCTCTCATTTTAGAATGTCTCCAACACAACCCAAAAGTGTAGGAGAGTTAATGTCCTCTGAGGACAGCTCTCAGTGAAGTGGAAATAAGAACCATAGGTAAAATTGTCAGTTTTCAGGTCTTCATGAGGACAACTTAAAGAAGTTTCTCAGGACCTTTCAGTAAAAGCAAGCCTTCATTTTCTATCCACAACAATTATATCAACAATGTACCTCTTTGACAAAGTTGCTTCTTCACTGTATCACTTTCCCATTCTTTTCTACCTTGGATAATCTCCCAGATAAACTAACAGTACTCAAATCCTTTGTCCTACTCTTTGCTCTCAGGATAAATGGAGCCAAAAGACTTAGATTAATATCAAGTTCTGAATGGGATCTTAGAGCTATTTCTGTCCAGATTTTCATAAACATAGGGACCTTTGAATTATCAGGCTATAAATAAGTTCTAAATGGAGGGGGCAAAAGCAAAAAGTAGAAATTTTTATGTTTGATTTTTAATCATGATTAATTGACTTTATTGATTATTATAAATACTAACATTATAAAAGTGTAGATCTTTGTAAAACAATGTCATATTGTAAGAAAGAAGTTGCATAATCCTTTTGAGAATATTAAACCAAGTGTTCAGGTGCCATCTAATTTCTTGTTTAATCCAGAACTTTGGTGTGCATCATCTTGAGGAATAGGATTTTGAAGTCCAGACAGACTAAGAGAAAACTGATCCAAATGTGTGTGTTTATATTTCTGCTTTTGTTGTAAAAATCAAAGTGTGATTGCTGGTTTAAAATGGTAAAACTAATAATGTTCATGGACTCGATTATAAATTTTCTAATTGTATGGGAAGAATCCAATAAACATAGAATTAATTGATTTGCAAATCCTCAAAGAGCTACAGGATCAGGTAGTGGTATGTTCTGATTCAACAGCATCATAATGCAGCATTTTATATGTGTGGCTAATGGATATTTTCATGAATGTTTGCTAGCTAGTCAGCCAATACAGAGAAATATTAGGTAGCGTAATTACTCACAGTTGTGTTTAATAAAATGAGAGAAAATTATCAAATGACACTAATAATAATAAACCTATAGCAGGCTAAATATTCAATGATAATTACAAGTATTAATCTAGCTTTCTTCCCTGATTATGACTCTTCTCTCCTTTATCATAATGGGAGTAGCAGATTGTCTGCAGTGAATTGTGAAAACGCAGCAGTGACTTTGGCAGTGAAGGCCTCCCATCAATTTTGATAGGTTAAAATGATTCTGGTTGGTCTTGAGCAAATGTGTCATTTTTTTTTTTCTGTGTGTGTCATAAAAGAAAGAAGCAATAGTAAATTCTTTCTGTTATTCCATGGAGCTAATAAAATCATACTGCCAACAAGAGGCTGTTGACACCATAGGTGTAGTTAACTGTCTTGAAATACTACGCCTGGAAATAAAATCCTAATATTTCACATAACCTCTTTTTTTAAAAGAAACAAAACAAAACAAAACAAAACAAAACAACTATACTGCTTACATTTAGGGCCCTGCTGTTGTGTAACTATTTTTGAACATGTCTTCTGTAAGTGTGTATATATATATATATATACATATTTTTCTGTGCAATAAATTCATTTAGAGATAAATTTGGATTGCAAATTATTTTGGGGGAGGCGTGGTATTTGTGGCTAGTCTTACAAGTAAAAAGGACTAAAAGAAAGAAGAAAAACATTTTTTATTACAGCATATTTACATCTGTCCAAAGTACTTATCTACTATAATACTGACTAATGTATAATACTGTACACAAAGAAAGAAGTTAAATGAGTTATAATTCAGTCAATGTATAGCTGGCCATTTTAAAACTTACCACTGAATCTTTCTGGTATGAAATGTGATATCTGGCAATCTGGTCCAGTTCATTACATCAGGTCATTTGTATGTTCTTATTACCATTTTGATAGCATAGCACATTTTATAACCCAGACATTTTACAATGGAACTATGATGCATGTATTTTCAAAAGTATAGACATACATGAAGCTATGAGGTCAAAAAAGATGAATGTCCGTAGTACCATATAGACTCAACAAATAAAAGTGTCCAAGGGTCTGAGTGTGACTTATGAATATTGTATAAGATTAGGCCAACATGTGGTTTTGATATAAATAATCTGTTCTTAAATTAGAATTACAATCGTTGAGTACAGTGTTGAAAATGGCAGATAGATTTTAGCTATCTTTGCTCACTAGGGAAAATGGAAAAATGTTTAGTTTGGTCAGATTTTCACTTAACTTCTGAAAAATCTTACGTTTGAGAGAACCCTTCTGAAATAAGAATCCTTAAAGACATAACCCCTTTGGCACAAGTTTTCAAGAAACTTGTTTGATGTTGTAGACAATTCTATGGCACACGTACTGTTCTAGATGTTTCATGCCAATAATATGTAAGCCATACCAAGGCGACATATACATATAGAGATGTTCCTCAGCTTACAAGGGGGCTATGTACAGAGAAACACATAAAAAATTGAAAATGCATTTAATACCCCAAAACTATCAAATATCATAGCTTACCTTAAGCTTATTTAAACATACTCAGAACACTTACATTTGCCTGCCTTTGGGCAAAATCATCTTAAGCAAAGCCTATTTTATAACAAAGTATCAAATATCACATGCAATTTATTAAATATTACACTAAAAAAAGAAGAATATATATATTCTATATATATATTCTATATATAGAATGCTTGTAAGAATATCAGGTGTTCACCCCTGTAATCTTCTAGCTGACTGGAAGCTGTGGCTCACTGCCGCTGCCCAGAATCACAAGATGGCACCATATAGAACAAGAGTTTCAGGTGGTAGGTGTTGTAAGTTTTACCCAAACTGACATTGGTTTTTGTCATCATATATGTCAAGTAGTTTTCTCAGGTTTATTTTTAGAATATCCTTGTATAATGAATATTTACACTGATATCTAGTATAAAAATCTTGCAATTTAACATTAGAAACATTAAGATATTGAAAATCAATCTATTTCTTTAATTCATTGAAGACATTTTTGGCTTGTTTCCAGTACTTTCTTACTGGTTAAAAAGTGAATTTGAAGTAGTCTGGATTTCATTATTATATGGCACTTTCCCTTTGATGAATACAAAGATGATATTCTATATTAGCTATCTGAGAAGAATTTATTTTTTTAATTTTATTTATTTGTAAGAGAGAGAGTGAGAGAGAGCACAAGCAGGGGGAGCAGCAGGATGAGGGAGAAGCAAACTCCCGGCTAAGCAGGGAATCTGTTGCAGAACTGAGTCCCAGGACCCTAAGATCATGACCCGAGCTAAAGGCTCAGGCGTTTAACTGACTGAGCCACCCAGGTGTCCCAATCTGAGAAGAGTTCTGTATGCTATTCCTATTAATATGCAGTTTAAAGTCTAGGTAATTAACTTAATATTTTAGTGGCTATTGCATAGATAGCACTATGTTCCAGGCAGAGAGTAAGAAAGAAATATTAAATCAACCATATTCTATGCATTCTAAATGAAAATAATTAATCGATCATAAAAATCCTTCTATTTATGGAATATCAACTTATAAGCTTTCCTCCATATGAACAATGCCAAATACCAGAATAAAGGGTCATCTAATACAAATAAAGGATAGAATTAAAGAATTCTGGTAAGCCATTTAATTTTGAAAAATGGTGTTCTATTGTTGCTGAGTTGTGGTTTTCAGTTACATAATATCTGATAAGTGTAGAAGTAACATGAGTGTTACGTGAGATGAGAAATGGTATATAATTAAGATATTTTTAAAAGTACAGATAAACACAAATTTGTAAACATAGCATTATGGAGGAGTAAAAATAAATGATAGCTACACACTCTAAAGTGAATAAAACTTGGAAAGCTAATAGAGAAGTAAAACAAGGACAGTGCAAAAAGTATGGTACATTTTTATGAAGTTCAAACAAATTCTGTGAAACCATAGATGGACTTAAAGATACTATTATGTATCAAATATTGTAAAAATTAAGCAAGGAAATAGCAAACATAAAACAACCAAAGCATACAAACTTGGGTAGATACAAGAGGTGTGATCATGTTCTACTTCATAAAGAGATGAGTTAATAGATAAATACAAGTAACTAGACTTTTTAGAAGTTAATAAAACGTTGCCTGTTATTTCTTAGTAATATAAAATATATGGTTTTCTAACAAAAACGTTTATCTTAAAATATTTAAAAATAAATTTTAGGCTACTCCTAAGGTTATATTTACTTTTCCACTGTAGGAAAAGCTGGTTGTTGTAGTTGTATTTGTTTGTTTGTTTTAGTCTCCTCCTAGTTTTTATTATTATAATGTGGAATGAGGAATGTTAGATTGAAAAGTGAATTATTTTATAGACAAAAATCATTACTTGATTCACCTCCTGGTACAGCAGATGGAACTCCTGAAAATATGCCCTTTTGCCTTATGGAAGAGTAACAGTTATGCTTACTTCTGAAACATACTTGGTGGTGGCCCTAAATAGTGACACCATAGTAAACATTTTGAATATTTGCAATTAATTTTTATAGTCATAGGGCTCCAAAAGGCACTGCAGGTATCTTAGCAGGTGTTTCAATAAGGCTAAAATTTGCCTGACTGTTTAAAAATATTAGCAAGGCACAAAACATGGCAGAAGTATTGTCCTCAGATATTATTTTTTTCCATATGCTCCTGATTCCAGACATGACAAGTTATTTTTCAAATATTTATTATAAAAGTTTTTATTTATTTATTTGACAGAGATCCCAATAAGGCAGAGTCAGGCAGAGAGAGAGAGGAGGAAGCAGACTCCCTGCTGAGCTGAGAGCCCGATGTGGGCCTCGATCCAAGGATCCTGGAATCATGACCTGAGCCGAAGGCAGATGCTTTAACCTACTTTGCCACCCAGGCTCCCCCATGACAAGTTATTTTGATAGATGTATATACAGTGTATTTTCCAGTTATAAGAAAAATGGTTCTGCTATTTTTAACCTTTTTAAAAATTAAATAATTTTTTTCATTGAAATTTTATTTTATTTTTTTTTTAAAGATTTTATTTATTTATTTGACAGACAGAGATCACAAGTAGGCAGAGAGGCAGGCAGAGAGAGATAGGAGGAAGCAGGCTACCCGCTGAGCAGAGAGCCCGATGCTGGGCTCGATCCCAGGACCCTGAGATCATGACCTGAGCCAAAGGCAGCGGCTTAACCCACTGAGCCACCCAGGTGCCCCTGAAATTTTATTTTTTTAATGTTTTACTTTTCTTTTCTTTTTTTTTTAAAGATTTTATTTATTTATTTGAGAGACAGAGATCACAAGTAGGCAGAGAGGCAGGCAGTGAGAGAGAGAGAGAGAGGGGGAAGCAGGCTCCCTGCGGAGCAGAGAGCCCGATGCGGGGCTCAATCCAAGGACCCTGAGATCATGACCCGAGCTGAAGGCAGCAGCCCAACCCACTGCGCCACCCAGGCGCCCCAATGTTTTACTTTTCAATATACTACTTAGAATATAAAACCTATTCCATTTTGTAAGATGTTTACCATTTAAAAAATGGTAATTTTCTCATTGTGTCTTCCCCTCACATTGCTTTATTTTGAATAAAAAATTTCACAATAAACATAACTGATGCTTTCCTTCTGATGGTCATATTGTATATGAGCCATGACAATTAGTTTTACAAAATTTATTGATGTTTGTTGATATGTTTTATCATAACTAATTTTCCCTCCCTTATCTAGATTCCCCAGCTTTCAGACAGGTGGACACTTTAATAAACCATACCCAAGGGATGTATCAAGTACTTCTTAGACATTCTCTCAGATCCTTGAGGTCTCATTTTGCCTAGGGATTTGCAATAGGTTCTGCCAGAGGCACCACTGTGACAACTGATGTCCATGGTCTAATTCCTGCTAAGCTCAAGAGGTCACTGGTTTCCAAGTTTATCTATAAAATTAATGCATTCCAGCAAGTTCTTTTTTTTTAATATTAACAAACTTATTTTAAAGTTTATATGGAGAGGCAAAGACTCACAATAGTCAACATAATGTTGAAGGAGAACAAAGACTGAGGACTGACTTCAAAGTTTACTAAAGCGATTGGGCGCCTGGGTGGCTCAGTTGGTTAAGCCTCTGCCTTCCGGCTCAGGTCATGATCCCAGGGGCTAGGGATCGAGTCCCGCATTGGGTTCTCTGCTCAGCAGGGAGCCTGCTTCTCCTCATCTCTCTCTCTGGCTGTCTCTCTGCCCATTTGTGATCTCTCTCTCTGTCAAATAAATAAATAAAATCTTTAAAAAAAGTTTACCATAACGATAATTGTAAGCATGATATTGTAATACCACAGAGAGACTAGATTAAAGCAACAGAATATATATTATCAATTATATTTTATATTTAATAGAAAAGCAAAAGCAATACAAGAGAGCAAAATACAATCTTTTAAACAAATGGTTCTGTAGCAATGGTGAAGCTAAATCTAAAAATATAAAATAAAATAAATCCAGGCAGATATCCTACACTCTTCACAAAAATTAACTCAGATTGGATTATAAACCTAAACATGAAACATGTAGAAGGTAATATAGAAGAAAATTTAAATGACCTTGGTTTTCGCAATAACTTTAGCTACAAAAGCACAAGCACTGAATTTAAAAATGTCTACTCTGTGAAACACAATGCCAAGAGAATGAAAAGGCAAAGCACAGACTATGAGAAAAAATTTGCAAAATACACATCTGGCAAAGGACTGTTAATCAAAAATACACAAAGACCCCTAAAAACTCAACAATGGGGGAAAAACCGGATTAAAAATGAGCCAAAGGCCTTAGCAGATACCTCACCAAAGAAAATATTACAGATGGCAAATAAGCATATAAAAAGATGCTTCACATCATATGTCATCAGGAAAATGCAAATTAAAACAAAAAAGAGACACCAGTACATACCCAGAATCCAGAGCACTGTCAACAGAACACGAAATGTTGGTGAGGATGTGGAGCAACAGGAATGTTCTTCCATGTGTATTGAGAATAAAGAATGGAAAACAACTTGGCAGTTTCTTACAAAACTAAACATATTCTTGCCAGATGATTCAGCAGTAGCAGCTCTTGGTATTTATCCAAAGAAGATGAAATCTATACCCACAAAGATGTCTATAGTAGTTTTATTCATAACTGACAAAAGCTTGGAAGCAACCAAGATATCCTTCCATAAGTGAAAGGTCAAAGAAAGTGTAGTACATGCAAACAATGGAATATTATTTAATGCTAGAGAAATGAATTACCAAGCTATGAAAAGATATGGATATAAATATTTAATAAATATTTGATTTTAGGCTTCTACCAGTCTAACAATAGTATTAGTATATTTTAACAGTGAATGCTCAGCATTCATGAATTTACCTAATAAAACATTTTGGGTTCAATATTTTAAATACTTCAACCTCTATGATTATATTCCTAATAATTTTGAATTGGGGTAAATAAACCTTAATTTTTTGTAACTTGTTTCTTATTGCAAGAGAGCTCAATGAAATTTTAGAAAATAAAAATTTACAAAAAAAAAGTTTAGTTTATTATTGCCAAATAATTTAAAACTTTATCTTATATTCAAATACATATATTATTCTAAATTGATTTATATGCTACTAAAACCAAAAACTTTTAGTTATACTAGATTTCATATCCTGCAATCAATGCCAGAAATCCATCTGGCAATGATTTGTCTTAAATAGAGTTAAGATGGGTGTTATTACAATGCAAGATGGAAACAAAGATAGTATAACAATAGGTGATACATAACTTTTCCGTTTTGATCAAGTTACTAATCTACAAAAGGCTTTTATCAGTGACAGACTTGGGAATTTAACAAAACTTTTAAACTAGCATATGCGACTTATTCCTAGAAAACAACACAATCAATAACACTTTATTTAGATTAAATCATGACTATTTCTCCATTTGAATAAAAAAGGTAGCAATCCCAATAAGTTTATTGAACATGAAAAGTTGAAATGCTATAATGCTCCTAAGGAATTAAATGATCCAGTCAAGAATTACAAAAAAAGGATATAAATTACCAAAGTGTTTGTATAATTGTAATGTACAACTGCCCATTATCGTTCCATAGTGTAGGCTTGTACAAGAACTCTATAAAAGAACTCCACTTCTAAACTGTGGAAAATATGTTCCCTTTCCCCGTATATACAACTATTAAGCCATTCATTTAGCTTTTAAAATATCCACTTAATACAGGCTTTTTACACATTTGAACAGGCAGCAGGGCTCTATTCTTATCGCTTACATCTGAAGGATAGACTTCTAGCGTAAGAGGTAAAGCCCATAAAGGAGCCCAATAATAACAACAAAATACAGTTTAGTGAGCCCTTACAATCTGCCAGCTACCTTTCTGAGAATACTTCAATTAATAAAACATATAAAATACCTGACCACAAAGAGCTCACATTCTTTTGAAATATAATAGTGAAATAAACCAATAATAGAGGGGCACCTGGGTGGCTCAGTCCATTGAGTGACTGCCTTTGGCTTGGGTCATGATCTCAGGGTCCTGGGATGTAACTCCCCAGCAGGCTTTCTAGGCAGTGGGGTGTTTTCTTCTTCCTCTGCGCACCCTCCCAATTCTCTCTCTCTCTGTCTCAAATAAGAAAATAAACCAGTAATAGAATAATGATTGATGGTTGATGGTGTTAAGTGATACAAAGAAATGCAAGAAAGGTAAAAGCCATTGGGGAATGCTGGGATGAAAGTTAATTTTATTTTGTTTTGGGTGGTTATATCTCATTTATGAGATGTTATTTGCACAAAGACCCAGGAAGTGAACGAGAGTGTTATACAAATATTAAAGGAAAAGATTGCTCTAGGCAGAGCAAGTAAGTATATAGACTTTGTGTGAACAGCTTGTCTGTTACTTTTGAGGAAAAGCAAGGAGGCCAATGAGGAGTTCATAGTAGTGGAGAGAGGAAGAACGTATTGATGTATGACCTTCTAGTACATTGAAACGCCTTCAGTTTTTATTTAATATGAAAGGGGAAGATACCAAAAGTCTTTCAACAGCAGAATGAAATCATATGACTTGATTTTTAGGTTAAATTGCTGTACCAAAATAAATTTGCATGGAGAAAGGAGTGCAGTATGTGTGGAAGTGGGGTTATCAATCAAGTCAATAATTCAGGAACATATGATGGTGTTTTTAGCATGCTGGGTGGTAATAGAAGTGGTGAGGTATGGTTTTCATTGTGTATATATTTTGATGGTGAATATTCTGGTGAACAGGATGGGGTATGTGCAGGACAGACATCAACATTTATTTTACCTGCACAAACAGAAGGGTGGAGTCTTCATTCCCTGATATGGAGAGAACTCTGAGTTCAAATGTTCTTTCTCATTAAATGGCATAGTGATGATGAGGATATAGTCAGACAGTGAAAGAGAGCAGTAAGCATAGTGTTAAGCAGTAAGACATTATAATACATTTGAATATCAAAAAACGTTGTGTTGGATCATCTGTTTATGTGAGTAAATAAATAAATAAAGCTTCCTGGGGTTCTGATAGAGGTAAAGAAGACTGCTATATGATCCAAAGGGGCACGTGCACCAAATGTTTATAGCATTAATATCCACAATAGCCAAACTATGGAAAGAACCTAGATGTCCATCAACAAATGAAATATATATATATATAAATATTTATATATATATATATATATATATATATATATATATACACAATGGAATACTATTCAGCCATCAAAAGAAATGAAATCTTGCCATTTGCGTTGACATGGATGGAACTGGAGGGTATTATGCTTAGCAAAATAAGTCAACCAGAGAAAGGCACTATCATATGATCTCCCTGATATGAGGAAATGGAGGTGCAATGTGGGGGGTTTGGGGAACAGGAAAAGAGTAAATGAAACAAGATGGGATCAGGAGGGCGACAAACCATAAGAGACTCTTAATCTCACAAAACAAACTGAGAGTTTCCGGGGGGGGGGGTGGGGAGGTTAGGGAGAGGGTGGTGGGGTTATGAACATTGGGGAGGGTATGTGCTGTGGTGAGTGCTGTGAAGTGTGTAAACCTGGCGATTCACTGACCTGTACCCCTGGGGCTAATAATACATTATATGTTAATTAAGAAGAAGAAAGAAGAAGAAGAAGAAGAAGAAGAAGAAGAAGAAGAAGAAGAAGAAGAAGACTACTATAAATCAAATGCTATGGTTTTCAGCATAGAGTGTGTAATCAGGCATATTTTATTAAAGTAACCAAGTAAAATGAGGTCGAAAATTGGAATAACAGAAAACATAAAAATCAGAGATTTTAAAAAGAGATATGGGACAGTGTAGAGAATATAGTCAATGATATTATAATAGTGTTATATGGTGACAGATGGTGGCAATATTTGTAGTGATCATAGAATAATGTATGGAGATATTGAAAACCTGAAACCAATGTAACACTGACTATCAACTACACTCAAATAAAAAAATAGTAAAAGGAAACATTTTAATTTAAAAAGATAAAAAGAGGGACAAGAATTTGAAAAGTGAATTTCAAAAAGAGTAAAGATGAGGCTAAGACATACTCTGAACCTTGAGGAAAACACCATTTTGAAAATTCTTCCCATTTTGAGAAAACTCAAATGAATCAATACCATAAAAGAACCCATTTTAACCGAGAGATGTAATGAATGCTCAAGAAATAATTTTATGACAGGATAATTCTTCCCTATGAAACAGCATACAGAAACCCGGGGAAACACCTGGAAGCAAAATAAACTATACTGAAAATAAGAATTAGGAAAAAGATAAATGATGAAAGATAAGAAAATTAGACCTGTGACAGAGACCTAGTGAAGAGAATTTTTAGCTTGTGGTTTAATGTTTTTGAGGATAATCTAGAGTTCATAACTGCCTTGAGGCAGGCTGGTTGTAGGCAGTTTAGGCAGACCCCTAAGAGAGGCCTACTTTGGGCAGGTGGTGTTGGAGGAGGCCATTGGGCTGGACAAAGACAAATCCAACCATTTGACTAAAGTGTCTGTGAAGATGTTGAAGTCAGATGCAGCAGAGAAAGACCTGTCAAACCTAATCTCAGAAATGGAGATGATGAAGATGATTGGACAGCACAAGGACACCATCAACCTGCTGGGTCCTGCACACAGGATGGTCCTTCGTACACTATCATGGAATATGCCTCCAAAGACAACATACAGGAGTACCTGCAGGCCCAGAGGCCTCCTGACCTGGAGTACTGTTACAATATCAGCCACAATGCAGCAGAGCAACTCTCCTCCAAGCACCCGGTATCCTGTGCCTACCAGGTAGCCTGAGGCATGGAGTACCTTGCCTCCAAGAAGTGCATACACCAAGACCTGGCCACCAGGGAAGTGCTGGTGACAAAGGACAACATGATGAAGATCTCAGACTTCAGCCTTGCCAGAGATATCACCACATCAATTACTATAAAATGAGAACCAATAGTGGACTGCCTGTGAACTGGATGGTCTCTAAGGCCATGTTTGACCAGATCTACATCCACCAGAGTGACTTCTGGTCTTTTGGGGTGATCCTGTGCAAAATTTTCACTCTGGAAGCCTCCCATATCCTGGAGTGCCTGTGGAGGTGGTTTTTAAGCTGCTGAAGGAGTCATTTGATGGATAAGCCAATAAGTGCACCAGAGAGTTATACACAATAATGAGGGGTGGCTGGCATGTGGTACCTTCAAGCTGCTGGTAGAAGACCTGGATCATACTGTGTCCTTGACCTCCAACCAGGAGTACCCGGACCTGTCCTTGGCCCTGGAACAATACTGTCTATGCTTTCCCAACACCCAAAGCTTCACCTGCTCCTCAGAGAAGAATTCCACCTTCTCTCATGTGCCGTTGCCCAAGGAGGCCTATCTGCCCTGACACCCAGCCCAGCTTGCCAATGGTGGACTCAAATGACTAGTATCCCTATTACTCCTGTCCAGATTCCGTCATAAGCTGTAACCCTTACCCCCCACCCTCCCTGCAAGACTCACTGCCTTCTCCTTTGTCCCTTTCCTACTGGCAGGAGCCAGCTGCCTACCTGAGGCCTTCACCCCTTGAAGTTCACCTCTCTTCCCCTTCCTCTTCCTCCTCCTTACAACCTGCTCATGAAAGAAAGGAACAGAGAGGCAGGTACTTGCTCGTGGCTACTTCCTTCCCTCCCATATGTTGGACCAAGACCCCTCCCTGTCATCTGGTACTGCCTAGATGTCGAGGGAGTTGGAGATGAGGCATGCCAGTGAAAGCTGTCAGAGCTTTCCTGTTTTGGTTTTGTCTGCTTAGCATAACATGTAAGACTGAGTTCTGGTGGCAGGGACCTAGTCCTTGGGGCTATAGCACTAGCGAGGGGATGTCAACTGCTCTGGGCCTTGGCTAAGAGCAAGCCCTGCTCCAGAGATATGGTGCCAAGGGCTTATTAATTTTGATACTAATTTGCTTTGCTGACCAAATACCTGGTATCAAAAGATGGGAAGGCAAAGACTGGAAGCAGTGTTGTGACCATGGGGTCCAGCCCCAAACTATGAAGAAAACACAAAGTGTATAAATCTGAGTAAGTATATATTTACACACCTTTTTAAATAGGTTGTTATCAAAGATTTAATCAATGGGTAATATGCTCCTCGTGGCTGGGAAGCATCAGTTGCCATATATTAAAAACAAAGAAAAGAGGTGTCTGGGTGGCTTCCTCCAAGAAGTGTCCCTTCTTTTCAGGTCATGATCCCAGGGTCCTGGGATGGAGCCCCACATCAGGCTCTCTGCTCAGTGGGAAACCTGCTTCTCCTTTTCCCTCTGCCCTGCTTATAGTTCCTCTTCCTGTCTCTTTGTCTGTCAAATAAATAAAATATTTAAAAAAAAACAAGAAAGAAACAAAATGTTTTTAAAAGGTCTTTTTTTTTTTTTAATTTTAAAGGGGTGCCTGGATGACTTAGTTGTTTAAGCAGATGTTTGCCTTTGGCTGAGGTCATGATTCCAGTGTACAGGGATCCAGCCCTGCATGGGACTACTTGCACCCCAAGGAGCTTGCTTCTTCCTCTCCCTTTGCACATGATTCCCCCTGTTTGTGTGCTTCTTCTCTCTCTCTCTCTCTCTTGCTGTCAATAAATAAAATAAAATCTTTTACTAAATAAATAAATAAATAAATAAATTTCTAAACCTACTTTCAGTTTAAGTCCCTTAACAAAAATTGCTACTGCTTCATTAAAAAAAAAAAAAAGATAATTTAGAAAGATGCTTCCAGAGTTAAAAAGTTGTTTTGTTTCTTTGTCAGGATTCAATATAGAAGTGCTTTAAAAAGTAAAAGAAAAAATATGCTATATTAACTCTAATCATACTATAACTTTGGTGGTTATATCAAGATAATGAAAAGTGATTTTAAAGCAAATTTCATTATCAGACATAAAGATCAACTCAAAATTACAGAAGAGTAAAAGGATGAATTCATCAGGGAGTGTAAAAATTCTTTTTTTTTTAAAGATTTTATTTATTTATTTGACAGAGAGAGATCAGAAGTAGGCAGAGAGGCAGGCAGAGAGAGAGAGAGGAGGAGGAAGCAGGCTCCCTGCTGAGCAGAGAGCCCTATTCGGGACTCGATCCCAGGACCCTGAGATTATGACCTGAGCTAAAGGCAGTGGCCTAACCCACTGAGCCACCCAGGCGCCCCAGGAGTATAATAATTCTTGACTTTTAATAAGTAACAACAGATTTGGGGATATATAGGGAAAAACTAAGAACAAAAATCATAACTTCTACCTTGGATGACAAATGGAAAATAATTTCAACACCCTTATTTTAAGATTACATAGACAAATGGTCATCATATTGGTAAGATATGTAAGACTTGAACAAAATGATCAACTAACTAGATATGCTTGATATTACATTACAGTAACGGAACTAACTGAGGTCAGTCTTTGGTGAATCACAGAAACAGGTGGAGTTGTCAAACAAAGGAATCTTTGTTTACAACATACAAGGAGTTCACAGGGAATAAGTTCCAAAGCCTTGACTGTTTGAACAGGAGAGAGATTTTTATTTAGTATTTAAAATGAATACTCAGAAGGGAGAGTTTTATTATCCCATGTATGGTTGGTCATAAGGTTGTGGATGCATGCACATCCACATATGTATTTGTGCAATATGTATTGCATGTTCACCTGAATGAAGCTTGTATTCCACCGAGGGCAGAAACGTCAACGTTAGAATAAAGCAGAGGTAACTGTTGGACAAGGGAAAGGGACTCTGCAGGCTTCAAGAGCAGATAGAAACTAGATGGGGTCTTGGGCTCATTTTCTGGGAAAAGGAATGCAAGGCCTTGATTGCTTTTGAAATAGCACTAGGAGTTTTACCACTGATTTATTGTCTCAATAGCTTAGGCTATTTCCTGGTCTGGTGGTGACTGTTAGTTTTCCCATTGCCTTGTTCCCTCAAAATCCTTAAGGAGTGAGGTTTTTGCATTTCTTTTTAAGAACCTCCCAGGAAGTTTTGGAAGAAGTGTGCTTGGGCAAGTACACAGGTGGGGTATAGATCATTGAAAATAGCTGGGGACAAAAAATGACTTTTCTTATGTCAGGAAAACTATATCTCTTCTTTAATTTTCTAGGAACCTCTAACTCTTTCTGCTGATGTTACCAGCAGGCATCTGAGATATTACTGATTGTTCTCTTGAACCTAAGGAAAAAGAAATGTAGAAAGCAAAAGACAAAACTTTAAAATCTATCCTCCAACTCATCAATTCACTGCAGCCACCTCTCTGTCTTTCCCTTTCTCTTTTTCTCTCTTTCTCTTTCTCTCTCACTTTCTCTCTCACATACGCACAACACACGCAAATCAACTTAAAACAATTTTTAATTTTCCCTATTCCATTTTAATATACTTGAGGCATGATCATTTTCTTAGTAAATACAAGGAAAAAAAATCTAGGATTCCATCATTCTGTGTGATTAAAGTATTGAGGAATTTACTTCCAATAGCACTTATAAAAACATATTTTATTTAAGGAATATTATATAATCAGGTGCCTGCATTTTTCTTATTCTCTAACTAGTGTTATTTGGCAATTAATATTTTGTCAATCAATATTCCCCTATACCTGAATGTGTGGGCAGTGAGAGATGAGTTAGAGGCAAGGATGGTGAACACTCCCAACAACTGCAGACTACATATATCTTAAGCCATGATTTTCTTTGCAAAGGTCAACATTGATAATGTTGTAGTCATACCTCCGTGTACCAGGAAAGAAGTAGCATATTTCTTGAAAGACACAGCTATCAAAGCTCCATTGAGAAACCGTAAAGATGGAGAAGGGATTTGCAAATTAAATATCTGATAATGGACATCTACTCTGATTATTTAAAAATGAATAAAAATAAAAAACCTTACTAATAACCAAACAGAGTATCCAATTTTACATGTGAAGGAAATAATGGAAGAGACATGTCACCAAAAGTATATGGATGGCTTATAAGCACATGGCCAATTTCTCAACATTTAAACATTAAAGAAATACAAATTAAAATCATAATGAGACATGCTTACATATCTATTAGAATGGCTAAAATTATAAAGGCTAATTGTACTTGGTCTGAGCTAGATTGAGAAGCAACAAAAAATCTAAACTGTTGTTGGCATATATCATGATACAACCACTTTGGAAAATAGTTTCAAAATTTTTTTAAATGAAAAATATGTTGCAGTTACACAAATAGCCATTTTATTCTAGGCATTTAACCAAGAAAAACAAACCCTATGTTCATACAAGGACTTGTATATGAATTTCATAGCAGCTTTATTTTTAAGAATTGAAAACAGTGGAAATGTTCATCAATGTCCATCAATAGAGCAAAGACAATTGGAGAATCTCAAAGTAATGATGCTGAGAAAAGAAAATCCAGGCAATGAATAGTATATACTGTGTGATTCCATGACTACAAAAAATCTAAAATACAAATTTATATATAGTCACAGTCATCAAATATATGGTGTGATTTTAGTGCCTTCTTCTGTGCTCCCATAGCTTCCTACACTTGAATCTCCGAGCATTTCTTACACCATGTGAAAATATGAACTCTTTCTCTTTATTCTGTCTTACTAGAATAAGAATCCTTGAAAGTTTATGGACATTTGAACTCTCAGTTATTAGCAAAAATTCTATCACACAGTAAGTTTCCAAATATAAAAGCCAGAGTTTTACAATGACTTCTAAGCTTTACATGATCTAGCCACTCATTTAACCTCTGTGACCTCTTTCCCTGCTACTCTTCAGTCACTCACAATGGCCTCCTTGCTATTCCTCAGATATGCCAGGCATGATCCAACCTTATGGCCTTCAAGATAGCCAATTCCTTTGTCTGGAGTGACCTTATTGCTGATAGTTCTGCGCAAATTCATCACCTTTCCATACATTTGTTCAATTGTCAGCTTCATTGTAACTGCCCTGATCTTTCTATTAAAAATTTTAACTCCCCATCCCCTGCCTAGCAACCTTGATTTTTCTCACCCTGATCGAATTTTTCTTTTTCCCCATTGTACTCTTCCTTTTTGAATGCACTATGCCATTTTTATTAAGGTTTATAGCTTTGAAATGTCTCACCCATTAAAATAAAAGTTCTACAAAGCCAAGTATTTCATTTACCAGTGTAGTCTGAAGTAATATCTGCCATATAATAGTTCAGTACACAACTGGTAAATTTCAAAATAAATTAATGTTGAGAGTATACTGAATTTCATAAGTCATTTCAATATTTTTTTCCAAAAAAATAAACTACGTAAAACATACCTTAAATTTACTTTCAAAATATTTTATAGCATATAATGGACAATATACATAAGCCTTAAAGAAACAATCCTATAATTAACCATTTCATACCTACTTAAAAACTGCATAATACCACACTCTTAGATCCTCTTTGAATGCTCTAAAATAACCCTTCAAAGGAAATACATTTTTAAAAATCACAGATTTGGGGCACCTGGGTGGCTCAGTGGGTTAAGCCGCTGCCTTCGGCTCAGGTCATGATCTCAGGGTCCTGGGATCGAGTCCCGCATCGTGCTCTCTGCTCAGCAGGGAGCCTGCTTCCTCCTCTCTCTCTGCCTGCCTCTCTGCCTACTTGTGATCTCTCTCTGTCAAATAAATAAATAAAATCTTTAAAAATAAAAATAAAAATATGGGGCGCCTGGGTGGCTCAGTGGGTTAAGCTGCTGCCTTCGGCTCAGGTCATGATCTCAGGGTCCTGGGATCGAGCCCCGCATCGGGCTCTCTGCTCAGCGGGGAGCCTGCTTCCCTCTCTCTCTGCCTGCCTCTCCATCTACTTGTGATTTCTCTCTGTCAAATAAATAAATAAAAAAAATCTTTAAAAAAAAAAAATAAAAAATAAAAATAAAAATAAAAATAAAAATCACAGATTTTTTGGCAAATAATTTAATCAAATAAAAGTTTCATTCATCTATGTAGATCATAATAAATGTTTTTAATAAGCATGAAATTATAACTCTGAAGTGTGCTAAAATGAAACCACCTGCTAAGGGTGAGAGAACAAAAATAAACATCCTTTTTCCAAATAAGAGGAATTTATTACCTTTGAATCAAAGCATGTGGATTTGTTTTAACTGGCAATAAAGCAATATGGAGACACAAACCATAGAAAGTCATATTTTATATTTCCAAAAGACTTCTAAGTGAAGAGTATACATTTTTTAATTGCTACATAATGCTACATAATGACAAGATGACAGGTTGTGACAAATAGCATTTTAAAAGCTCTACTCATAATGGAACGGAAGATGTCATTTCCCTATAATTTTATATATGTCTTTAATTTACTATATCTGGATACAACATATTACCAAACAGATGTTCATCAAAGACTAAATCATTTTTAATGGAACATAATAATTTGAACCTACATCTATTAATCATTTTTTTCGATCTAACATTTATAGTCTCGCTAAACATTTTATCAGTTGTTGACAAAATTCAAAATAAATAGGATAAAAAGTCGTGTTTGGGGGCGCCTGGGTGGCTCAGTGGGTTAAGCCGCTGCCTTCGGCTCAGGTCATGATCTCAGGGTCCTGGGATCGAGTCCCGCATCGGGCTCTCTGCTCAGCAGGGAGCCTGCTTCCTCCTCTCTCTCTACCTGCCTCTCTGCCTACTTGTGATCTCTCTCTGTCAAATAAATAAATAAAATCTTTAAAAAAAAAGTCGTGTTTGGAAAAGTAGATTTCTTTTCAAATTGGCATTTAAATGAAAATATTTGCTGATATTTTTAAAACTTTAAATGTAATTTTATATATATCTGACCTATCAGATGATATAAAATTTTTGGAGAAAATATGACATATTTTTTTATCTTGGTTGAAGGTATTAATAAAGAGCAACTGTTTGTATTATTTGTATTGTGATATCTTAGTTAATAAACATGAATAACTGGTATAAAATATGTTTTTTTAAAAATTTTATTTATTTACTTGACAGAGATCATAGGAAAGCAGAGAGGCAGCCAGAGAGAGAGGAATGGAAGCATGCTCCCAGCTGAGAAGAGAGCCCACTGTGGGACTCAATCCCAGGAACCTGGAATCATGACCTGAGCCGAAGGCAGAGATTTTAACCCACTGAGCCACCCAGGCGCCCTAAAATATGTTTTTTTTTTTTAATATAGAAGTATAGTTCTTGCCAAAATATGGAACTAGCTGGAACTGAATGCCTCCTTCAAAGTCAGCTCTGGAGAAATTATGCAAGTGTAATATGGAACTATTTCAGATATTAACCAAAAACAAAGAAATGATGATAAACGCCTTAAAATACTCAAAGTTGCCCTTGACTGGTATGTTTCAAGCTCTATTCCTGGTTTGAAGACAGGTTTTAACAGGCCTGTCACTGTAGAAATCCGCTGGATGTTTAGAGGCTATCAGAACTGTACAAAACCTTGAAGGGGTAAAGACTTGAAAATTCTTTAGAGAGATTAGCTCCCTAAGGCATTATTCCTCCACACATTTTCCTCCAATCAATTAAGACTGATGGATGAGGGGCACCTGAGTGGCTCTCTCATCACGTGGGTGGTGGGTTAAGCCTCTGCCTTCATCTCAAGTCATGGTCTCTGGGTCCTGGGATCCAGCCCCACATCGGGCACTGCTCAAAAGGAAGCCTGCTTCCCTCCCTGCTTGCCTGCCTCTCTGCTTACTTGTGATCTCTCTCTCTCGCTCTCTTTCTCTCTCTCTGTGTCCAATAAATAAATAAAATCTTTTAAAAAAGGCTGATGGATGATAAATTATGAAAACTGCTCCCTCCAAATGATGCTTTTTCATAAGGATTTAAGAATTTAAAATTGAAACTTGACCGTAGGATTTATCTTATAGAATAACATCAAGTGAAGGCAGTTATTATTAGTTCTGAAGTATTGGTGATTCTGAATTCTTGGCCTCATTAGTAAATTTATTTTTAAATTCTCCAATGGAGTGGTGATTGGCCTTCAGTCTTTCATTGATATACATCATTGGGTCAAATGAGATGTGTGTGCCCAGAACTATATATAATCTTTTTTGTATTTCACTGGAGATGGCATTTCTGAGTTTTGTTCAATTGAATTTGAAAAAATGTTTTAATAGTCACTTCTAGAGTTGGCCCTGGAGAATATCTTCCTTTTTTTCTCTTCTCGATTCTCTGAAAAACCCTGACCAATTCACATTATCACAGTGATATCATAATTCAAGTTTTTCCAAACACTATAGCTGCAAAATAGAAGGAAGCTACTCAGAATGGAATACTATTGTGAATGATTGAGAAAGAAAACATTATTATAATTAAGCTACCAGGTTTCAATGTATTTTATTGTTGCTTAGGAAATCCTAGCATACCCAGACTTTACAGAGATTTGATGATCCTAAGAAGAGCTGAACTTATGGACCAAAATAACTATGCACATAAAAAGTACAATTACTTACCTAAAAAATATGATGTGGTTAACTTTATATGCCAATCCAAGTGTTATTGGAACAGGAATTTAAAAAATAGCTTAGGGGCGCCTGGGTGGCTCAGTGGGTTAAGCCGCTGCCTTCCGTTCAGGTCATGATCTCAGGGTCCTGGGATCAAGCCCCACATCGGGCTTTCTGCTCAGCAGGTAGCCTGCTTCTCTTCCTCTCTCTCTGCCCACCTCTCTGCCTACTTGTGATCTCTCACTGTCAAATAAATAAATAAAATATTTTTAAAAATAGCTTAAAAGTATATGATAAAATAATGATATACTTATACAAGGAAAAGAAAGATACTATACTGTGAATATAAATTAAGTGAAAATTGTTGAAATAAAGAATACAATAAATGGAGACTAAGATGAATATAGCTGTAAAATGAATAAATGAGTTGGGAAAAACAAACAAACAAATTAATGACTTCTGCCCAAATACAGCAGAAGAGAAAAAAAAAATAAAGAAAATATTTAAATAAGTACTGAGATAAATTTTGGAGAATTAAAGAAAGATAAAAGATACCAGACTTAAAATGATGCCAAACACGAGATATCAGAAACAAAACAAAACAAAACAAAAACTACACACACTAAAAACCACTCGTATACATTATGGTGAGTTTTAAGAATATCAAAAACAGAGAAGAGCATAAATGATGCCCAAGAGAAGAACAGATCACCTAAAATGTACAAGAATAATACTGACAGCACAATTCTCAATAGTAATAGCATATAAAGAGACAGCTGGGAGTTTTTATAGATGGAAAAGATATTTGAAACTAGGTATTATACATCAATCCAAATTATTGATTAAATTTGAGAGCACAGTAAAAATACAATGAAGCATGTTAGGTCTTAGAACATTTATCACACAGAGACACACATTTTGGAAAACTTCCTTGGAAGACAGCTCAATTTAGATCGAGAAAACAGAATTATGTACTCAGAGGCACATTTTGAAGGAAGGATTGAATATAGTCTGCACTGCAAATATTCTTTAATCGTATGTTCTGAATTTCCTAAATTTAAGAAGTATTTGTTCAAATATTTACCTTTAAATAAATCCTAGGAGACTTTTTCTTGGATTCTGGAAAATCAGTCCATTTGGATACAAATCTTTTTGTCACTGATGGAAATTTTGATAGCCCTTAACTGTGGAATGCCTAATGTATTGTTACAGCAATTGTGATTTGCCAATACATGGGTGATGTGTGTGTGTTGTGTGTGTTTATTTTTATTTTTGATGGTTTAACTCTTCTATGAGATTTTTAAGTAGACATGATTTTAATAAATTATGATTTGTTGAAATTTATCTGAGGTTATATATAATAAAATGAAATTTGTGTGAACTAAAGAAGTGCATCTCCATTTTTTTTGTTTTAAGAGTAGACTGGTCTTTAAAAATTGTCCAAAGAAGTACATTATATTTATTATTAAATTTGATAATATACTATAAAGTATTTATGGTCATATTGGACCATATCAAATTCTACTATTAATTCATATTAATAATTACCATAAGAGGAAAAAGGGATATTTTTCAAAATAAAAATTAGCATATTTTTCAGAATATGATATAGTGTTATTCACTGAACTGAGGGAACAAATGTCAAAGTCTAACACAGTTTACAGAATGTTTTAACATAAATTGAAATTTAAATCTGACCAAATTTCACAGTTTTAAGTAAAATGATAGCACTTTATATCCTTGAAAAGTGGTAAGTGACCCAAAACATGGCTTAGAAAAACAAATTTAACACTACACTAGTCTGAGATGGTTAAGTTATGGTACAACTTGCCATTGTGTATCATCAAATGGTATATTTTTTTCTTTTGGGCTTGTCATTATATTTTATTTTAGCCATTCTGGTAAGTGTGTAGTGATATCTCAGTGTCATTTTAATTGCATTTCCTTGATGTCTAATTATGTCAAAATATATTACTTTGATGTTTAATGCTCTGAGCTTTCTCAGTTCAAGACCATGAAGCCATTTAGGAAAAATACAGTTGCAGAGGCACTCATAGACCAACTCTTATTTCGAAATAAGAAGAAACATTACTACCCATTCCAACAAAAAATAGATTTGTTATGCAGCAGGGATTTTATAAATTACCTACACAACTTATATAGTAAGATGAAATGGGACAGGCGGCTTCTTGCAGCTATATACAACATCATTTTAATTTCAATTTTCAGTATAATTTTTCCAAGGTATACACAGAATATATATTTAATGTAAATTGTGAACATTTTAAACTCTGTATATGGAAATTAGTCAATTTTAAGTTTATAACAATCAAAATTAACGGAAGTTTATTTTATTTTTTTTTTCTTTTTTCTTTTTTCTTTTTTTTTAATTTTTATTTTTTATAACCATATATTTTTATACCCAGGGGTACAGGTCTGTGAATCACCAGGTTTACACACTTCACAGCACTCTTTAAATTAGTTAGCTTTCTCTGCATTGCAAGACAGAATAATCAAGAATTGGTAAGAAAAAAGTAATCTCTGTAAAATTACCGGGGGTGCATTATAAAGTGTTCAGTAACCGATCAAACTCACAATTTGGATTGAATGGCAAGTGATTTTTGAAATCTGGAACTCATTGTCAATTTTTTTTTTCTTCATTGTGTCTTAATAAATTACTGTGTTCATTTGCATGGAAGTGAAGAAAAATGCATGACATTTCATCTCAACACTAACACCTTTAACTGGCAACTCTGAATGTACTTTACAGCAGTGTAACAAAGTAAAGATCAATGATGTTTCATGAAATATCTGTTATAATTCTCAAGGAGATAGGGAGTTTGTGCAAAAATGCAAATCACTTTGCGACTAAACACATTGTTTATTTCAGCTAATTTTAAGAAAATATGCTGAGAATCTCTCAAAAAAGGAAGCAATGATTTAGGTTTGCCTTCAAACTCCTTATCTAATCCTGAACCAACAGCACATAGTTCAAAGAGCAACTAATTTGAGTAGCTCCAATTTACACATTTCCTAACAATGCTTAATTTAGTGGAATTTCTGTCCAATTATGGTAATTTGATGTAATGAAAGACAAAAGTTCAAAAAGATCATCCTTAATTTATATAGATGCCAAACTCTGCATTTTCTGAATGACGCCCAGGAACGTATTTTCAAAAACAAACAAACAATGCCAGAACCACTATTAGGTCATCTCTAGGCAGAAAGTGACTCAGAGCTTACATTACTCTCTCCCTGAAAGTATACTGTAGGCACTGAAACTACTACCCTGAGTCTGTGCTATCAAATTCCTTAAGTTAGAAAGTTTTAAAACCCGTCTGTGTGGGAGTATTTCATTTACAGATAGAGATTTGGTTGTTTATACATTTTCATACTTGATTTTTAGGATGTAATAACTATGTTTTAAAATTCATGGTGGTTTTGAACACTGTTGGATAATTGAGCTAAAATGGTATATCCATTCCTCCTAGGAAACAGAAATTATAGAAAGGTAGTGCTTTTCAAATCTGACATCTTTGAGTCATTGCAGTTTCATATAAATGCAATAGGAAAAGTGTCATTCATGTTTATGATATTTTCTATAAATAAATTAGAATGTACTGGAGGCCTGATATAAAGTGGGATGCCTAAACTTCAGTAAGATCTTGTTTTCAATTCAAAATAAATTTTATTTTTTATTTTTTTATAATGTCCCTCAATTTCAGATAAGCACCCCCATAAGGTCCACTCCGTTTTTTTTAAGATTTTATTTATTTTATTTGACAGATAGAGATCACAAGTAGGCAGAGAGGCAGGCAGAGAGAGAGGGAAGAGGAAGCAGGCTCCCTGCTAGGCAGAGAGCCCGATGCGGGGCTCGATCCCAGGACCCTGGGATCATGACCTGAGCCAAAGGCAGAGGCTTTAACCCACTGAGCCACCCAGGCGCCCCCAAAATAAATTTTAAATTGAATTATGCACCTCTAAGTTCAGAGACAATAAACATCAACCAACACAATTAATAAGTTCTATTTCTTGAAATTTCGGGAACATTGATAGTCTCATCTCCTGGAAGAACAACAGCTAAAATTTTTGGTCATGGATTCTTGCTAAAATATCACTTTCCCAAAGAAAATTAATGTTAGGAATTTTCATTGATTGTTATTGATCATGAAGAATATAACAACCACGATAAAAAGAGTAGGAAAAACATGATATCTCATCTGTAAGGGCATGTGGAAAGTAGGAAATGCTAATAAAAATAACTACCATTATTTCCTAAGTTAACATAATATAACAGAACAAAAATATTTCAAAACAATGTTTTCTTTTTTTTTAAGATTTTATTTATTTATTTGACAGAGAGAGATCACAAGTAGGCAGAGAGGCAGGCAGAAAGAGAGGAGGAAGCAGGCACCCTGCTGAGCAGAGAGCCCAATGTGGGACTCGATCCAAGGACTCTGAGATTATGACCTGAGCCGAAGGCAGCGGCTTAACCCACTGAGCCACCCAGGCGCCCCCATAACAATATTTTCTAGGCTCATTCTGATAACTCTTTTCTACATTCAAATTTAAAGGTTGAGGCATGTGATATATATTACACAAAAAACATCCCAAGGAATTCGTTAAAAAAAAAACTCTTAATAAAGAACAAATCCAAAGGAATTTCTTTTCTAATTTAATTAACAAATTATGAATCGTCTTACCTATTTCATCACAGTGTATCAGGCACCAATAATATTTTTTAATCGTCACACCTGATGCAATAGTTATCATCTTTCAGACATACTGATCACGAACAAGCAAATAAACAAGAGCACCGTAGCTTAAGATCTACCTGCATAAATATAGGCTACTTCAGACAATCTCTTCACCACAACATAGAAATGAATAGAAATCATACATGCTCTGTATGGACATACAGATGAGATAGAAGGGGATGGATGTTAATATATGCAGAATCCATAATATGGAAAAACAGAATACAATTTTAGAAATACCCAGGTCACCATCATTGTTTTATTTTTATATGTGTAGATAAGGAGTTTAATAAACAATCCATGACTATTCAACTCCTTATATTTTGAAAATTTTAGTAAAAGTAACAAACCTAGCACCTAGAAAATTATACTTATCTGCAACATACAGCTTTGCCAGCATGGTAGAGGAAAAGCAAAACAAAATAAGTAAGAAAAGTTTAACATTTCACAAGAGATTTGCTTTTATTTTTTATTTATTATTTTTTATTTTTCATTAATTATTTACTTCTATTTTCTACTTTATTTTAATGAAAATGTCATGACCATAACATAAGAGCAGAATAAAACCAACATGAGAAATTATTTTTTCATAAGTTAAAATAAACTAGCTTGGTGATTAATTCAAAATATATTACAAACTTCAGTGTTCTTGAAGTAAGTATCACTGCATAAACAAATGAGTCAGGAGTCATAAACTAATGATGATTCTAAATGTTATTTAGAGAGACATTCTGTACTTAATATATTTCAAATATTCTACACAAGGCAAAGTGGATCCAAGTAATCTGTAGGCAAAATAAGATTTTAGAGAAGTATATATTTCCAACAGTACTTATAAAATATTACCTTTATGTAAGGCATCATCCTGGACTTTGTGGAAAACACACAAAGGAGTAAGAAGTGGCCCTTCAAGAAACATATACAATATCAAGGTTTAACATGAAGCAGCATGTCTTCTCTAAGTAAAAAAAAAAAAAACAAAACATTGTACCAACTGACTTTACTGAAACTTTATATTTATTGCTCTCATTTTAGGTCATAGTGTCCTTCTGCATGCAGGCTGCTATAACGGACATGATATAGACTTAATAGCTTATAAAGAACAGGAATTTATTTCTCACAGTTCTAGAACGGAGAAGTTCAAGATTAAGGAATGGGCAGATCCAGGGAGAGCCCACTTCCTCATAGATGGCTATCTTCTCACTGTAAACGTACATGATGAATGAATCAAGAGAACTCACTGGGGTCTCCTTTAAAAGGACTGTAATCCCACTTATGACCTAATCACCTCCCAAAGGCCCCTAAGTTTTAATACTATCACTTCCAGAGTTAGATTCCATAATATGATTTTGGGAGACATAAACATTCACACCATAGTATATATAAACAAAAAAAGACACAAAAACAACAAACAAAAAAATTATTTTAACTACCTATTATTTTCAACTACATAAACTTTTAATTTGTTTCTATATAATATTAAATAACTCATTTGAGTGATTCACTTATATCCAATGCATCTGAGTGCAATTAAATTTGCTTACCCAGCATATCCAGAAGCATATTTCTTCAGACTATCCCATTCCCCACCTTACAGGATTTACCACAATTAGAAGACAGGGGATAGAGGATAGATAGATAGATGTATACATAAACACACTTGTACATACACATATGCATATTTTTTCCTGTTAATGATACTCATGCAAATAAAATTTAAGCTCAAGGAAACATGTCTTGTGTGTTACTTAATATCCAGTTTTTAGTCAACATCCAAAAACAAATAATCCAATAAAACCATGGATAGAAGACATGAACAAGTGTTTCCCCAAAGCACACATTCAAATGTTCAGTAGATACATGAAAAGATGTCCATCATCATGTATCATCAGGAAATTGCAAAGCAAAACTAGAAAGAGATACCACCTCACACCTGTCAGAATGGCTAAAATCAACACTACAAGAAACAAAAGGTGTTGGAGAGGATGTGAAAAAGTAACACTTGTGGGGGCTGCCTGGGTGGCTCAGTGGGTTAAGCCTCTGCCTTCAGCTCATGTCATGATCTCAGGGTCCTGGGATCAAGTCCCACATCGGGCTCTCTGCCAGGCATGGAGCCTGCTCCCTCCTCTCTCTCTCTCTACTTGTGATCTCTCTCTGTCAAATGAATAAAATCTTAAAAAAAAAAAGTAACAATTGTGAACTGTTGGTGGTGATGCAAACTGATACAGCCATATTTGAAAACAGTATGGAATTTCCATAAAATTTAAAAATAGAAGTCCTTTGTGATCCAACAATCCTGTTGGTGTGTATTTACCCAATGAATATAAGAAAACTTATTCAAAGGGATGCTAGCACCCCTATGTTTATAGCAGCATTATTTATAAAGCTAAGATATGGAAAGCGCCCAAGTATCCATCAATTGATGAATAAATAAAGAATAAGTGGTATGTATATACAATGGAATATTATTCTACCATAAAAAAGACTGAAATCTTGCCATTTGCAATAACATGGTTGGAACTAGACAGTATAATGCTAAAAGTGAAATAAGTCAGTCAGAGAAAGACAAATACCTTTACTCATATATGGAATAAAAGAAACAAAACAAACAAGCAAAGGGGAAATAATAAGACATAGAAAGAGAAACAAAGCAAGAAACAGACATTTCATTACGGAGAACAAACTGATGGTTACTTGAGGGGATCTGAAAGGAGTGATGGATTAAATAAGTGATGGTGGTTAATTAGAGCACTTGTCATGATGAGCACTGAGTGCTATATGTTATATTATACACATGAAACTAATACAACCATATATGTTAACTAACTGGATTTCAAATGAAAATTTTTTAAAATCCCAGTTTTTAGCTCACATTCTGGCTTACAAAAGGGATTTAGTCAGGAATTTGGAGATTAGTTAATGAACAAAAAAGTGGTGAACAGGCAGTTGTTAGATAAAATTACTATCCTTTCTGGCATTATCTTATACCTTTTATCTAGAAGTATTTTTAGCACTTTAGACTCTTCCTATTTTATTTTGAGTCATTAAACAAAAATTTCCTCAAAGGACCTTAGACTCCATCCAATTTGAGCAACAGTGTGAGAGAGGAAATGGTGTCAGGAGGAAAAAAAAAAAAAGATGAATCTACTTTTGTTTACTAGTGAATGCATAGTTCTTCCACAGAAGAAGCTCTAAATGGTCAGTGCTCCAGCTTTATATGTGTTCAGTCATATGTTCAGAAGTAGGTAACACTATCAAAAAATATAAAGCATCTGAGATTATTTTCCCTTATTTGAAAGCTGGTGTATGAGTCTGCCGTAGTTTCTTGGGTGTTGATAGAAGACGCAGACTCATGGTTCAAAAATAATATAGTTTATTATTCACAGCAATAGAGGTAGCCAGAATATTAACAGTATTTGTGTGTGTGTGTGTATTTGTGTTTGTGTGTGTGTGTGTTTGTGTAGGGGTGGGAGTTATATATCAGTTCTGAGCCTCAGTTCCCACAAGAAGAATCAAAACAGAGGCAGATAATATTTGCAAACACAACAGGTTAAGTTAAAAAAAAAGATACTATTTCTGTCTTCCAAGTCTATTCAATACAACCATCTTCAAAGGATGGCCTAGAACAAATAATAAAGGCAGAAATGTAAGCAACCAATTGAAAAGTGTCTCCCAAGAAACACACTTTGAGAGTCTTCATTTGACAAAAATACTATAGGATATTACATGGATCAGGTGCATTGAATACTGGAAGGTTAAAATTACAAGGGACCAAATATTTTTAAGCAGTTCTGGCATCCAGTAGAGTTCAAATAGGTTTTATAAGATTGAGGAAAGAAGCCATCAAAACCTGGGCCCAGGGGCCCCTGGGTAGCTCAGTGGGTTAAGCCTCTGCCTTCGGCTCAGGCCATGATCTCAGGATCCTGGGATCAAGCTCGGCATCAGGCTCTCTGTTCAGCAGGGAGCCTGCTTCCCCCCCCACCCTCTGCCTCTTTGCCTACTTGTGGTCTCTGCCTGTCAAATAAATAAATAAAATCTTAAAACAAAGCAAAACAAAACAAAAATCCTGGGCCCAATTTTCCCAAAAGTATGATTCTGATTCTAGTCTCTATGATGTTATCCCTTGAAGACAATGCCTCTAATTGAGTTGAATTAGTTTACTAAAGAGCATACCCCCATTTGTTGTAGGAGATGAACAATATGCAAGAGGCAAAATGCCACATGGAAGCCACCTGGTCTTCAGTGGAATATAGAATCAGTTCCTTTGGGATGAATTTGTTCCACATTTGACTTCCCACTTAAGGGAAAATAAGAGTGCCTTCTAATAGATTTTAAATAGGAAATGACAACGGAAGCTTATACAAGATTATAAAATGGGAAATTTCACATAATCATAATTTTATTTTGGTATTATATGGTAATTTCAAATATAGTAAATATAAAGAATTTACCTCTGTAATTATAGCGAGTCTGGTCATAGTTTAATGGCAACAAAACTTCAATTTATAAGTATGGTCTACCAATTATTAATACATTTGGAAATGGTGTGTCATCTTCACTCCACTTGTCTCACTAAAACAGTGAGCCAAAAAAAGTAGGTCCAAGCTGTTTACTATGGTCAAATGGGTTGCTTTTGCACTTGGTAAAGAAGCAGTCATATTTTGGAAGAAGAAACTGAGGCTATTAATATTTTCAACTTATTTTCAGAAAAGGAAAGAAAGGATAATCTAAGCTAAAGCCAAAATCTTACACAAGGTGGCAGGAGAATGATCTTTTCCCAGATAAAGGGTTTTTCATCTTAGCCATGTTAGGAGGAAGAAGAGATGAGACATTGTGGACTTGACTAACGTTTGTACACTGTTCAAAAAGTTTTCAAAATAATGTGTATTATTTTTCTTCTTTTAGTTGAGACAAAAACAAACAAAGAAACAAAAAACACTAATGAGCTTACTCTTAAAAGGAGGTAAACAAGAAACTAGCAAAGATTGAGTGTTAGGTATTGTCCCCCTCCTTTTTTTTTTAATTATGTTATGTTAGTTACCATACAATACATCATTAGTTTTTGAAGTAGTGTTCCATGATTCATTGTTTGTGTAAAACACCCAATGCCCCATGCAATATGTGCACTCCTTAATACCCATCACCAGGCTCACCCATCCCCACATCCTTCTCATCTTTAAAACCCTCAGTTTGTTTCTTGGAGTCCATAGTTTTTCATGTTTCATTTCCCCTTCCAATACCCCCACTTCATTTTTCCTTTCCTTCTCCTAATGTCCTCCATGCTATTCCTTAGGTTCCACAAATAAGTGAAACCATATGATGATTGACTTTCACTGCTTGACTTATTTCACTTAACATAATCACCTACATTCCCATCCATGTTGATGCAAAAGTTGGGTATTCATCCTTTCTGATGGCTGAGTGATATTCCATTGTATCCATAGATCTCATCTTCTTTATCCATTTGTCTGTTGAAGGGGATCTTGGCTCTTTCAACAGAATGGCTATAGTGGACATTGCTGCTATGAACACTGGGGTGCATATGGCCCTTCTTTCCAGTAAAATAGAGCTAGCCTATGACCTAGCAATTGCACTACTGAGTATTGACCTCAAAGATACAGATGCAGTGAAAAGAATTAGGTATTCTTAAAGCACAAATGCAGGGGATAGAAGATATGGTACAGAAGAGGGAAGGGCAACCATATGGCAGAGTAGAATAAAGTAGCTCAGGAAGAAATTAGTCATATCCAGATATTGTAAGGCATGTGGGGTTGGCAGGGAGAGCATGAGAAATCATGAGAGAAGAGAGAGAAAATGGACCAGGCAGGAGAGGTTTATAACATTTTAACATCTAAGGTAAGCATATGCAAAGCAGAATAGGGAAAGAAATAAAAGTTCTTATAAGAATCAATACATAAGGAATAACGTGGAGGACACTGGGAGATGGAGAGAAGTGTGCTGGGGGAAATCGGAGGGAGAGACAAACCATGAGAGACTGTGGACTCTGAGAAACAAACTGAGGGTTTTGAAGAGGAGGGTGGCAGGTGGTTGGGTGAGCCCAGTGGTGGGTATTAAGGAGGGAATTTATTACATGAAGCACTGGGTGTGGTGCATAAACAATGAATTTTGGATCCCTGAAAATAAACTAAAAGAAAAAAAAGACTGACTACAGACATGGACCTCAGTGTAACACAGATATGGAACTCACTGTAATACCAGCCACTTCCCACCGACACACACAGACTATGATAATAATAAATAATAATGCAATTAAGAAAATTGCCTGCCAAATAATTTTTCCTCTTTTTTATTTTTATGATTATTATTTTTATTTTATTTTTAAAGTTTTTATTTAAATTGTAGTTAGTTAAAATAAGGTTAATATTAGTTTCAGGTGTACAATATAGTGATCAACACTGCCATACAATGGCTTAAATAAAAAAATGAAAAAAAATTTTTTTAAAGATTTTATTTTTAAATAAAACCTCTACACCCAAGGTGGATTTCAAACGTACAACTCCAAGATCAAGATTTATATATTTTACTGACTGTTCCAGCCAGGCACCCCAACAAATAAAAATTTTATAAAATTGTTGAGTTTGTGGGAGTCTCATTTGCTTAGTCAGTTAAGTGTCTGCCTTTGGTTCAGATCAGGATCTCAAGAGTCCTGGGATCGAGCCCCATATTGCTCATGCTCTCTCTCTCTCTCTCTCTGGCTTTTGCTATTAAATAAATAAATAAAATATTTTTTAAAAAATTGTTGAGTTTGTTTAACTAGTTTTAAACTAGTAGACAGAGATGAAGATAAAGTATGATGTAATGGCACGGAAAAATACAACTTACACGTTTTAAAAAAAAATGTGCAATGCAAGTTACCTCACTTCTTTTATCACCACACTGGGACTTTCCCTACTGAGTTGTTGTAATGTAAGGACCTATTTTATATTTTTATATTTTAGCAAGAGGCTTTCATTGAGGTTAACCCTTAAACTGTCCTTGTTCCCCTTCCCCCAGGGGATTCACTTAAAAACAAGTCCTGGAAATCAGCTCCAGGTAACAAAGCCCATATACAAGGGTGGGTCAGGCCAGGTGGAGACATCAATCAGCGGGAGGGGGGGGGGCGGCGTTTGCATATTGTCTCCCTAGATACTAATGAGTATGCCCCACTCCTCTGCTCTTTGGGAACCTTTTTGGCACTAATCCTAATCAAGGTGTAATAGGCTGGGTCAAATGTCTATACTAGGGTAAATTGAACCTCAATTGGTCACCTAGCCTCACTGTGGAGTTTCCTGTGTGTGTTAAAATCTCATTGGTCACCTGTGCGTGGCCAGGCCTGACTGCATGGCCTTTGCCCTTAAAAGCTAGACTGTGAAACAGCAAAGGGTTGCCTTCTCTCATAAGAGGTGTGGCCCCAAACGTTCGGTTAGATTCTTGATGCTTCGCATGAAATAAAGCTTTCCTTGACCTTTGCTTTACATCAGTCTCGCTCCTTTAATCATAGACCCATTATTGGGGCATAACAGTATTAATCTTAAAGTTATAAGTCCACAATGCATCCATCATCCATTCTACCCCTTAACATTCCCCTTTGGACAGACCCATGATCTAGAACAAGCCTTATTTTATAGTGCCTTGTAGGAGATTTTGGCTGCTGCCTAAATTGCCTACTTTCCTCTCACCATTACCACGGAAATTGGGTCCACTGAAACAAAGGGGTAGTGTAAGAAATTAACACTTCCATAAATCTCTTTAAATAATAAAGTATAAGATAGTGATACCTTTTTTTCTGCCACATAACCAATTCTTGCAAGAATAAGGTCATATAAAAGAATTTACAACACATGCTAGCATTATCCTACTGGACCCAGATCATTTGTATGTTTCTCTGTCTCTGAGAAATGTAGTTATTTACATGACTGAAACCTGAAAATTGTTTGATATGACCACTAATATCACCTTCTTTTTTTAAAGCCTGTTTAAGGCTTCTGTAATACATAGGTTTTTTAAAAACTTATTAAGCATCTTGTATATATCAAACACTTTAAAAATCTCTGCTTTAAAAAAAAAAAAACTCTACCTCAATGGAACTTTGAGTCTGAAAAAGATACAGGCAATATACAAGGCAACAGATAGAATAATTATATATTTGATTATATACTCTGAGGATGTCACATTAAATTGATATGAAAACGATCAGAAGGATCTGGATTTTTTGTCAAAATTTTTTGCCTTACAAAGAAATTGATATTTAGGGAAAGTTGTTACTGAAAGAGGTCCTGTGTCAACCAAAAATGTTAAATCATGATCTCGCTAAATTTTCCAGTTGTGATCATTGCTTTGTTTAGCTGTCTTCTATTAAGACTGAATTTAGTAATTCAGTCTCAGATTTCAGTAAGTCTTTTTTTAAAAGATTTTATTTATTTATTAGAGAGAGAGAGGGAGGGGCAGAGGGAGAGGAAGAACCAGACTCCTTGCTGAGCAGGCAGCTGATGCAGGACTGGATCCTAGTACCCTGGCATCATGACCTAAGCTGAAGGAAGACACTTAACCAACTGAGCCACCCAGGCACTCTAGACTGTAAACTTCTTAAAGGTAAAAAAGTTTATTCTTCTAGTAGTTCCACAGACATTTCTAACATCCATAAGAAAGCATGTACTGATGTAAAATGCCAGCAAATCAAATTATTTAAAAAAGAAAGAAAGAAAGAAAAGATATATCTGGATAAAGAGAAAAACAGAAAATCTAATAATACATTGAATTATTAGAGCAAAGAGTGGAGGAAGAGAAAATAAATATGAAATAGAGATTTCCACTAAAAGAAAAAAATTGAATAAGGCAGGAGATTTAGAAAATTATTATGACAGACTTGAGAAAAAAATAAAATAGGAATTTTTAGAAAATAGCAATAAATGAAAAGGTAAATTGTTCCTACCTTTATAATATTAGCTGTTTGTTGTTGTTGTTGTTGCTAATTTACCTATTTAAGCTAATAAACAAAGAAAGGTTTCATTTAGGAATAAGGTTTCTATGTATATATATATATATATATATATATTTTTTTTTTTTCCATTTAGGGATAAGGTATATATATATATATATATATTTTAATTTTAATTGTTAGAAAATGTGTCACAGAAAGTGTTTAAACTTTAAGATACAGATGCAACATGTAATGAACTGCATTGTTTGAACGTCTAATTTGTAAATGCTGTTAGAGGAAACTTGGTGGAAATGTTCCTATGTGCTTGTGTTTCTGGAACTAAGTATATTTATTAATAAGGAATAGTTTAAAATTATGAAATGACCAGGAGTGGACAATTTTCCTAATCCTATCAGCTCTTTGCAGCTCTTTTATTAGCCCCCTTCAGGAATATCAGCTTTTTTATCTAATTAAATTTTATATTAATGTGCTTTTGACTTTTGGCCTTTCTCTTCCTTCTGTTCTTTTTTTTCCCCTAAATTACATGTTTCTGTTTAACAGCTACTATCAATTCTTTGATATGAATTCTCAACATCAATTTACTAACTCCAGAGATGAAGGAGCATCAATATTTAGAAGCAAAGAATACAAAGCCTTGGGCATCTGGATGGCTCAGTCACTTAAGCATCTGCCTTCGACTCAGGTGGTGATCTCAGGGTCCTGGGATGGAACCCCAGGTTGAACTTTCTGCTCAGCTGGGAGCCTACTTCTCCCTCTCCTTTTGCCTGCAGCTCCCTTTGTTTGCGTTCTCCCTCTCTTTGTCAACTAAATAAAATATAATAAAATAATGTAAATAATACATTTATTTATTTATTAAAATGCAATTATTACACAATACATAATGTATTGCATAATTATAATAATGGTTAAATAATTTATTAAATATTTATATTAAATATATCAATTTAATTAAATAAATATTTTTAGAATTTAAAATATTTCAAATTTAGATTATTAAATATTAAATCATTAATTTAATAAATAAATATCTAAACATAATTAAATAAAATAATTTATTTATTAAAATGAATAAAATAATGTTGTCATTATCTCAGCATGTATTTTTAAATAGTCTAAAAAAAAATCTAATAAAGTCTAAATACATTGAGTTCAGATATTTATACAAGTTAACCCAGACACTCAACCCACAGTTTCAAAACTTTTGTTTTTATCTACTACTCAAAATACGATTTTAATGTATTTATTTGTAACTTTGACATAGCAAGGAAACTTGGAGGAAAAGGAGACATTTGCTTTTAATATTTGAAAATTATTTTGTTGATTTAAAAAAATAAAAACCTTAACACGTGAGCATTTCTTCTTAAATAACACTGTGAAGTTTCTGAGTCGCATTCTATTAAAAGTGCTGATAAAATGGCCTCAGTTACTCATTTAAATTATCAGCTGAAAGGGTAACAAATGAAGTAGAGAGCTTTTTAATTATTTATGAATGTATTGCTTGTGGATGGAGTGCCACATAGAGTTACCTCTCTTTTTGGCTTTGTTTTGTGAGCAGCAGTGGAATCTATGAATGAGATTAAACATAAGGACATTCACAGAAATTCTTAATGAACTTCTGGGGAAGGGCAATAAGTGCAAAAAAAAACTGCAGCAAGACTAATTACAAATTTCAAGTGGTCATCGCTTAATTATAGAAGCTTTTAAGTTCAAGTAATATATCTTTTTCATGAGCCTATCATATTGTATTAATTACCACAAACTGCACTCTTGAACACTTATCTTTTCACATATTTCTTATTCTTAGTACTTAAAATTACCCTTATGATTGATAAGTAAATGGATTTTACTGACAATGCATTTATTTAAATAAATAAATAATGCTGTTTATATATATAAAAACAATTGAATATGTGTATGTGTATAATGATTTTTTTTTCAAATTAACATCTTAGTTCTACCACATTAGTTACAAATAGATATAGACTTTATAGATTCATCAAATATTTTATTCTCAAATTTATATGTCCTTTGTGAAATAAATGAAACTGTATATATTAAATATAATCCTATCACATGTAACAGTTACTAGTGCATCCCAGGACATACATAGGTCAGGTCCTCCTCAAGGCATCACGGATAACTGGATTTAACTTTCTATCCTAGGAGTCTTCTGTATATTTCTGTGGCTTTTATACTACAATCAGGAGGAAGAATTCTTTTGCTAAAAGCTTCCAAATGACTATGCGAGTAGATTATTTGTAGACTAGTGATATAATATTATTGTTTAATATGTGAAGCATGATAAAATAAAATGCTATTGCCATATTTAATTTGTTCAGTAAAGCATTCATTTAGTTATCAAGCATTCATTTTCTTTTTTTAAAGATTTTATTTATTTATTTGACAGACAGAGATCACAAGTAGACAGAGAGGCAGGCAGAGAGAAAGGAAGGGAAGCAGGGTCCCTGCTGAGCAGAGTTCCTGATGTGGGGCTCTATCCCAGGGCTCTGGGATCATGACCTGAGCAGAAGGCAGAGGCTTTAACACACTGAGCCACCCAAGAGCCCCAAGCATTCATTTTCTTTATACAGAAGAGATAGAACAATATTATATAGTAGAAAATACAGTAAATAATCTAGAAACCTTGATCATTTTGTTTTGGCAATTTTAGAACATAAAATTAGCTAAAGCTCAAGTGCAAGTTATATTTGTATCATAGGAGGAAAAGTTAATTAAAAGTTTGTTTATTACCATAGTTTAACACTTCAACAAAATGATAACGAGTCCAAAATCAATGAATATATGAAGTATACAATAAAAACAATAATCTTGAGTGTATGTGACTCACTGTAGGTATTGATAGGCTAGAAATCAAAGGGAAAGTATCTATAGGGTTTGTTCAGTTCCATGCTCATCAGATTAATAGGCTTTCTCATATTGCTTCCTTCACCACATTAATTTGTCTAATGAAGTTTTCAAGAGTTAAAGACAGTGATAGGTTCATGGCTGGAGAGAAGGTACAGAATCTAAGATAGTTCAGCAGTGCTTATTATTTAAGAGAAAGACAGCATGGGAGGTGAGGGGTATATCATGTATCCTGTTTTCACTCCCTTTGTGGAGCACCTACCCTGGAGGTCATGTAATAATAACCAATGACCAAAAAACAATAAAAAAACCCAAACATCCATGTGGAAGTGCCATCCCTGCCTGGAGATGAGTAGACTGCTCAAACAGATCCTGGGCAGGCATCTCAGCCCAGGCCTGTGCTGGGGAAGCTGGTTCATGGCTTTGGGCGCAATCAGGAAGCCAGCAAACTGACAGGAGAGTGCAGCCAGGGTTAACAGGACTGATGATATTTTTGCAGCCAGGCCGCGGGTGGACACCCGCTCAAGGAGCCAGGCTAGGAGGCTGCCCAGCGCCAGCGCTGGCAAAGCTTGCAGCCCCCGGGGCTTCCCCCCGCGCCCCAGCCAGGGCGGGGCCTCAGGAGGGAGGGGGCGGGGCGGCGCGGAGAAGGGGCTTTGCTAATTGCCAAAGCGAAAAGGGAGCTCGCGGAGGACTCAGGAGGGAAGGGGGCGGGGGCGGGTGGAGGGCGGCGGGGAGAAGGCGCTTTGCTAATTGCCGAAGCTGGAAGTGAGCTCACAGAGGATGTGGCTGTGAGTCTGGGAGGAGGTGGAGGGGCTGGCAGAGGAGGGGCGGGCAGCGCCGCGGTGCTGTGCTGAGGCCCAGTGGGGACTGCAGGACCCACCGGACTCGCCGCCCATAGGCTCCCATGTGAGGCTCCGCTGTCCCGCTCCTGCTGCCTGCTGCCCCTCCCTGCCCCAAGGCTTCTCCGGACCACCCTCTGCACAGGGGTAAAGTGACACCGCGCCGCGCCCTCACCTGGAGCAGAAAGCGCGGACCGGACCTGGGGGCGGAAAGGGAGGTTGTGGAGGCCCAGCCTCCCGGAACCCCAGGGCACCGGGACCACCCCGGACGCTGCGCCAAACCCGGGTCCTCATGGGGTCGGGCTGGGGACAGCGCCTTGCGAGGTGCCCCCCGCCAGCAGGCACGCTAGCCCCCATCTTTCCGCAGCCCCATGAGCCCGTGCTGAGGACCCCCTTCCCTCCCCCGCCATGGCCCCGCTGCTTTTGTTCTGGACTTGGGATCCCAGGTGGAAACTAGTCCCTCAGACCTCCCTGGCAGCAAGGAGGGCAGGGAGGGATTCTTGGTTTTCTGCCTTGGCTCCTCCTCTCTCCCCATTCACAAGCCTTTTGGCTTCCCTTTCCTCTCCTCATTGTCAGTTGTCTGAAATGGTTTTCTTCTGCATGTTGACCCAAAGAGCTATTTCATGAATGAATATACACGAAACTGAGTTGGGGCCCACCTGTGAGAGCCCACCTGTAGAGGCCTTTCATTAGAATGGTCTCTGGTTCTAGCCTCAGTTCAGAATACTGCATGTACCTGAGGACCAAGTCCACATGTTTCTTTCATCTCTGACTTGAATTTGAAATCCTCCTCAGACTTCAGCTTCCAGGATTTCTCCAGTCCTTGCTCTCCCACTGTCTTGCTGGGGATCCGCCATGAGTGTTGAACACAGGAATGAATGAATGATATATACCCCAGACTGCTGGGGCTTTGTCTTCTTTTGCTGAGGTTGGAAAGGCTTGGGAGAGACCCCCTGTATGCAGATAGAGAGCTGCATGCAATTGCTTAGATAAACGTGTTCCCCACTTAATTGCTTGGGCATTGAACATTTCGCCCTTAACCTGTGGCTTGAGTAGTTAGGAGGAGACAATCTGGAGGTGAATCAGAAGATGGCTGAATCCACATGGTGGTGGTCTGGGTTTGGGAGATTTTCCTGTAGATTCAAAGGAAAGATATAAATTCTTCCAGTGGGGAGTGGTAAACTTTTTATCGATGGGAGATGGAAAATAAATGGTCTGGTTAAACTTTCCGGCCCCCTCAAAACCCATTATTTGAAAACACAAAAAGCAAAGTGAAGGGAGAAATCCTCCCACTCCCATTCCCACTCACCTCCATAGCCATCTCCTCTTCCAAGAACCAAACAGACAAGGTGCCAAGAAGTGTTAGGTACCAGCAGTGGTCTCAGATCTCATTCAAGAATCATGGTGAAAGGCTTTCAAATAGATTGTGGGGGAACAGGGGTCCAATTAGGGGGGACAAGTTTAAGGTTTGCCTGGTCCCCTAAAAATTAATGGCACTAGAGAAGATGAGCTTTGGGAACTATAGCTTAATGGATACAATGTGTTAAAAGCTTCAGTGAGTCATGGTGGGAAGAGGCTATGAGGGCAGCAAACACAGTCTTAGATGATGTTATTAATAGCACTACAGGCTCTAGATTTCCTGTGGTGGTGTTCTTGGCAAGACCAGCCCGGCCAAAGTGGATACTCTCAACCTGGAACAGAGGGTCTTGGAGATGCCAGCACGTGAGGTATAATGAGAGGGTAAAATGATAGGAGGTGTCCTTTGGAAGGACTGACTCCTTGACTTTAAAATGGAAAACTCAAATCTGTACGTGAAATCTTTCTAAATACAAAGAGGGCCAAGGCCTCCTAAGGCCAAGGTCTCCTCGTCACTTTCAAAGATGTCGAAGAATATATTCAGACATTTCAAAGATGTCCTCATATCATTGGTTCCCACTCTGGAATTCTATCAATAAGGTGAGAGTTCCTCTAGTTGAAAAAGAGATCTAAAAAGACTTCCCTTTCTCATGTAATTTCTGTAACCTCCAGGACACACCCACCTCCCCCTTCCAGCTCTGTAATGAAGCCACAGCTGGTGCCAATTTGTGGAACTCCTTAAAGGCTATTCTCCCTTATATACCCCCGGACCAAGTTCCCATGCTCCCTCACCGGATTTTCTGCACTCACCTCCCACCTGGTGTGTTCACACCTGCAAGTGCCTTTTACCAACCCCTTTGCCAAAAGGCAGCCAGAGTGACCTTTCAAAGACCTATCAGTTCCTGGCATTTGTCTCCATAGAAATCTGCACTGATCTTCTAACAAATTCTCAGTCCTCCAAAGGCACCCATAATCCTCCCATCAGTCTATTCATACCCCTCCAACTGACTGATGCCTGTTCTGCCCCATCTCTCTGCCCTTCAACCACACTGCCTCCTTCTTCCTGTGGAGACCTCTCATGGCACCTGCCTCCAAGCACAGGTGATTCCCATTGATGGGAAGACCCTCTTCTCTCCCCCATCTCCCCACTCCAGTTACTCCCACTTATTCGTGAGCTCACAAGCCCCATGGTACACACTCTCCATGCAGCCTGCTCTCTCTTTTCTAGCACTGGCCTCCGTTTCTAGCTGTGGTTGTGTCATGGATGTCCTTCCCCAGCCAGCCTCCAAGCTCTCCTTCCCTTTAGCTCCAACACCTGACACAGTGCCTGGCACGTAGTAAGCCCTGGCTAGCTTCTAAGAGCCTCACTGAGGGACTGAAAGCATTTTAAAAATGTCACTACGTAGGCTCCAAACTGTAGGCAGAAAAAGCTTTGCCTGGATTGACATTTTAGAGACGTATTGGTCAAGTTGGATGTGTTCACTGACTTTGCCTTGTAAAATTAAAAAAAAAAAAAAGGACCTCTGTATCGCTTCGCATCTACCGAAGGCGCATGTATACTACTAGACCACGTTATGAGCTTAATGGAAGGAGACAAGATGTTTTCGCTAAGAAAATGTATAAGACTGTTGAGGTCAAGTGGGAGGAAACAGTCCGTTTGTTGGAGCATTGCTATCTTACTCTATCACAGCCACTCTTAAAAATCTGACACGGGGTGAGTCAGAATTGTCTGTCGGAGATGAGTTAGATCTGGCTCATGTTCCTACAGACATGAAAGCCAGAAACGAAGAAGGAGGCTTTGAAAGCGTGGGTTGAGGAGGCCGTGTGGTTCACTGCGATGAGCTAAGTGCCCAGGGCCACCAGCAGACATGCTGGCCTGTGTCCGTCCTTTGTTCTGGGGTCCCTCTTGCACCATGTGGTGAGGCTGGTGGCTGGGAGCAGCTCAGACAGTACCTGGTGGCATCTTACCTCTCCCACCCTCCAGTGGGCTCCAGTAGGTCCCAAGGGACAGCCTGCCTTCCTTGAAAAGCCCAGTAGCACTGGGAGCAGAAACTGGGGCCAAAGAGTGAGCACCCTGTTTGACAAGCTGGACCAGCCACCTCTTCTTCAGATGCAGGGGGAGCCCTGGCATGCTGACTCCTCCCTTCTCCCTTTCCCCTTTCCTCTCTTCCTCCCTCTTTCCTTCCCCTCTCTCCTTCCCTGGTGGTGCCCTTTCCCAATGCCCACTTCATCCCTTTGCCTTTCTACATGCCTGTCTTCTAGAGTTTCTTCTCTTTCCTCCCCATTACTTCCCTTCATCTGAATCTCCTCTTTGGTTCCTTTGTCCCTGCTCTCTGCTCCTCCTCCCCTTCCCTGGCTCCTGTTCAGCTCCATAGCTAATGCAGGCAGAGCTGGATTAACATGCTCACTTGCTAGCTCAGCCACCCTCCAGAGAAGTCACTCTTCAGTGGCCACCTTCCTGACCCTCTGGTCGCTTCTCCACTTGTTCAGATATTGCTCTGAAGTCTGAGGAGGACAGAGCGGGGCTGCCACAGAAGCAGGCCAGAGGAGAAACCAAACCATGTGTCCACACTGTCCCCCAGCACTGCTGCTCTGAGAGCTTTCTGAGTCCTCAACAGGGTTAGGATTTAGGGGCTTCTTCAGAACCGGGAGTGAAAACAACCATAGGTCAAAAGAAAAGCTAGGCCCCCACACAAAAATAATAATCACAAATGAAAACTATGTTAACTCTGAGTCCCAAAGTCGAAAAATTGCCTTGAATCTGTCACTAGAAAGCACCCAAGGCCTCACTCTCTGGGTTCTGGGTGCCCTGGGAATGGCAGGAGGCTCTGACAGGCGCGTGGGAGTGCGGAACTATGGGGGCTAGCCTGCCTTCTGGCAGAGGGGGGGGGGAGGTGAGGTTACCTCCTGTTGCGCCGTCCTGGCCCGACCCCCTGCGGACAGGGTGTGGCGCGGCGTCCGGGGTGGTCCTGGTGCCCTGGGGTTGGCGGGAGGCTGGGCCCCGACCACCCCACACCCCGCACCTGTCCTGCGTTTTCTGCTTCAGGTGAGGGCGCGTCGCGGTGTCACTTTACCTGTGAGCAGAGGGTCCTCCAGAGAAGCCATGGGGCGGGGAGGGGCAGCAGGCGGCCTGAAGGCCTGAACGGGAACGGGACACCGCGGCGTCAGGGGCTAGGCTGCAGCGTGGGAGCACAGGGGCAGCGAGTATGGTGTGTCCTGCAGTCCCGAATGGGCTGCAGCACAGCACCCTGGCGCTGTGCGCCCCTCCTTCCCGCCTGGGCAATTAGCAAAACCCCTGCTCAAGGCCGCCCCCGACCCGCCCCCCCCTTCCCTCCTGAGTCCTCTGAGAGCTCACTTCCAGCTTTGGAAATTAGCAAAGACCCTTCTCTGCTCCGGCCCCGCCCCCTAACTTCTGAAACCTGAGCCATGGCTGGGGTGCAGGGCTAAGCCCTGGCATGCTACTGCATTGCCAGCTCCAGCGCTGGGCAGCCTCCTAGCCGGGCTCCATGAGCAGGTGTCCACGTGCAGCCTGGCTGCGAATAGATCATCAGTCTTAAACGCCGGCTGCACTCTTGGGTCAGTTTGCTGGCTTCCAGATTGCGCCCAAAGCCAGGAACCAGCTTCCCCAGCACAGGCCTGGGCTGAGATGCCTGCCCTGGATCTGTCTGAGCAGTCTCCTTGACTCCAGGCAGGGATGGCACTTCGACCTGGATGTTTGGGTTTTTTGTTTGTTTTTTTTGGTCATTGGTTATTACATGACCTCCAGGGTAGGTGCTCCACAAAGGGAGTGAAAACAGGACGCCATATATAAGCATACAGCCATTCTAGAAAAATAGCTTGGGGTTCTCCTGGAAACGCTGCATTGGTCCTTGCACTATGGTTTAATAGAAAAGGGATTATGCACCAAGTTACTTAAATGAGCATAGGTTGAAACCGTTTACTGAGAGTAAATATTTTAAATAGTTATATTTTAACTAAATCTAGCATCAATCATAAATCTATTACACGAAGGTTACAGGCAATTTAAAAGCAAGAGCACTCTATTCAGGGTTTTAAATAATCCCTGTCTGTCTTGGCACATGAGAAGGCAAAGATAGGAAATGGTTTGTAAAAGATCATATAATAGCTTTTACTAATTCTATTTATTTGACAGACAGAGATCACAAGTAGGCAGAGAGGCAGGCAGAGAGAAAGATGAGGAAGCAGGCTCCTCGTCAAGCAGAGAGTCTGATGAAGGGCTTGATCCCAGGACCCTGAGATCATGACCTGAGTCCAAGGCAGAGGCTTAACACACTGAGCCACCCAGACGCCCCCAGATGAAATACATTTCTGACTTAGAAACTTCAGATAGAATTATTTTGTCCATGATGACAACTGAAAAAAATGTGTCATCCCTAAACCTAACCTTAAACCCTACCAACGCTGAAACCTAAGCTGACCTTAAAGCCCAAACTAGAACCCTGAATCCCAAACCTGGAATGGAACCCAAAGCCTGTACCTGAGCCCTGGATCCAAGCCCTGAACCACGAACCCAAACCCTAAACCAGACCTCCAAGTCATGAAACCTGAACCCAAATCTCAGCATGAAGTCAAACCCCAAATTTGACCCTGAACTTTATCCCATAAGCCCTGAGTCTTAAAGCCTAAATCATAAACTTAAAGCCCTAAACTATAACTCTGTTCCCTTGTCCTTCACTCTAAACCCTCACCCTAACACTAAACCCAAAGCCTGATCTAGAACTCTGACTAAAACCTGAACCTGAACCCAAATTCAAACCCTTCACCACACTTTGCATATGCACTTGCCATTGATGGATATTTGCAGTTTCTACCTTTTGATTCTTGTGAACATTGTTTGGGTTGGGGGCTAGGGTTAGGGTCTTGGATTAGGGTAGGGTCCAGGCTTGAGACCAAGTTGAGGTCAGAGTGTGGGTCTGCATCAGGGCCATGTTCAGTGACACTGTTTGGGTCAAGGACTGTTGTAATTCCACATTGTTTCCAATTCATTGTTCCTTAGCTATTTGGGGGGAAGTTGGGGGGTATTGGGCTCCATGCAGCTTGAATTTCCAGAATGAAATGGCATCAGCTGGACCCGGGGAGGGAGCAGGACCTTCCACTGAAGGGTGAGCTCCCACAGTCCTGCACTGCCTTGCACCGCCTGCAGAGGGCGCCAGACCCCAGCTCCCGCCCTGAGCCCAGGCTGCACAGCCACAGCTGGGACCAGAGCCCCGCCTCTTCAGGACCCACTGTGGAGACTTCTGGAGAATGTGGGGCGCCTCCCACCCTGACAGGACAAGCTGAGGAGGGTGTGGCTCTGCATCCACACTGACCGGACCCGTTGTGGAGGACGCGCCCACACTGGCAGCAGTCCAACCTCCTAAGGACCAGATGCTGGAGGAGCTGAGGAGAAGCCCCCTGAGTGGACTGTCAAGGGGTTCGTGGTCTCAGGACCCCACAGAGGAAGGGCGCCCTGTGTAGACACTGGGGCTTCCGTCGTTTTGTGTGAGGAGACGTGGCCTCCTGCTGTGCTGTGCACGGGGCTGTGGGGTCCCCCCTTTCTGGGCTCCGGTGATCCTAGGTCCTCGTCTGTGTTTGTGTGCTCGCGGATTCGGTTCCTGGGGCTCCTCAGATGGTCTGCAGTCAGGGAGCGTCAGCCTTCTTTGGTGCTTGTGCTCTCCCCACCTCAGCCCTGCGGGGTCCTTCCCGTGTCCACACCCACTCCAGGCTTGCGCCGAGTCCAGAAATTCGGGAGCCAGAGTGAGGACTCTGTAGACGGTTTTGGGGAGAGTAGGTATTTTCCCAGTGTGGGTTCTACCCTGAGCACAGTGCCTCCCCATCTCCGTGTGTACCCCTCCCTGTCTGTCGTCATTGTTGCAGGGCTGTCAGAGGACAGGTCTGTCACCTTCTTGGTTCAGGGGCCTCCCGGGTATCTTGCTGTCTTGGATGCAGGTGTAAATGAGATCGTTCTCCGCAGTCTCTTTTTGATGGTTCCTTCTGAGCACGTAGGAGTGCCACTAATTTGTGCATATTGATTTTGTTCCTTGCAAGATCTTGAATTTATTTGTTCGATTGGCCTTAAACTCAATCTGCCAGTTATTTGACCAGCAGCATGGATTTAATTGGGAAGAGCAGAGAATGGCAGTCTGGGCTGAGCAAGCTAAGGTCCCATCACAGGCAAGTGCGAGAAACAAAGGAGAGTAACATTATTTCATGGAGGAGGAAGAAGTTGGGAAGGGTGCTTGAAGGAAAGTCCCTTGGAGAAAGGCAGGGTGATGGAGAATTCTCACCAACTGAGCTGCAAAGCTCCTACAGAAAGTTAGGAGATGAACCTCCAGCTTCCCGTGTGGGGCCTGGAATTGGTGAGTCTCTCCTGTGGGGAATTGCAATGTGGAGTCTGTAATGGGCACTGAGCAGCAGGCGCCCCCTTCCAGCCTCCACTTCTGGCATCCCCAGTCCACTTTACTGGGGCTTCCCTTCCTGCTTTTGCACAGTTCTAACCAGCTTGTGGTGGAAAGTTGTGGAAAAACTGAAATTCCAAATCCACTGCTTCTACTGCACCTGAGATACAGTGGCCCATGATTTAATTCTCCCACGAGTCTCTTGCTAACATGTGTCCTCTCCATGTTGGGTGACCTGGATCTGGGAGGGCTTGGACTCCATCCCAAAGTCTGATGTTCTCTCTGCTTCCGTGTCGTCGTGCTAACATGGTTGTTTGGAAGATTCATTTCCTCTGTGGTGATTTCAAAGTGCAGTCAGCTTGTTATAGCAGCACAAATACGTGCTGTCTCCACACTCAGATTCCCCAGCCGTCATTTCTTTACCACGTTTGCCACTTCACACGGGATGCTTCAGTGTGTTTGATCCCACACCAGGACAATGTCCTGCAGAACCACCACATAACCTGAAATGAGGACATCATTACAGAACCCATCCAAGGGTAAGTGTTAGGAACCAGGGACATGGCAGGAGTGACCTGAAGACCCCATGGAGAGCTGTCAGGGTGGCTGAGTTGACAGTGGAGGTGAGGGTGAGTGTCTGGCTCTGGCTTTGTGTCCAGGAGTCAGCTCTGTGTGGGTGTGTCCTCAGCTAGGCATGCAGATTTCTGCTCCTCTGAATCCTTTCCGGAGTTCCAAATGGCACAGTTTCCTTCTGGGCAGCAGGCTGAGTCCTCTGGGATTGCCCATGTGTCCCCAAATTGTAGGGCACCTACTGCAAGGCCTTTGGGGTCACAATCCTGAGAACCGAACCAAACCAAAGGTTATGGTTAGGGCCCACCACATGGCAGGCCCGATCTGCCAGCACTCTGTCCATCTTTCTTGGGGAGTAAGCAGTCGAGGGATTTGTTCAGGGTGAGTGTCAAGCTCCAGGTTTGCATCCAGTGGCCTGCTGAATATGGGGGTGTCCAGAGGTAGGAATGCAGATTTCAGTTCCGCTGAATCCTTTCTGGAGTTCCAAATGGCATGGTTCCTTTCAGGGTGGCAGGGTGAGTTTTATGGTGTTCCTCACTGTCCCCAATCTCTGAGGCTTTGGAGCCAGGCCGTCGGGGACACACCTCTCAGGACAGAATCTAGGCTTAAGAGTTTGTGCCTATGGGCATGGCTGCACTGATCTGAAAGCACTGTGGCGAGGATCACAGGGGTCTGAGTTGAGAGCATGGTTCAGGATCAGTATCAAGGTCTGGGTTTGTGTCCAGTGGACCGCTGAATGTGGGGGTGGTCTCAGATGTCCAAGACGATTTCCCCTACTCTGAATCCTTTCCAGCATTCCAAATAGCCTGGTTTCCTTCTGGGTGGCAAGCTGAAATCTCTGGGATTTCTCAGGTCTTGCCATTGCCCTTGCAAGGGCAAGATACTTTTTACAGTAAAAGAATTCACCAGATGAGCTGAACAGCAGAAAAGACACAGCTTAAGAGTTAATCAGTGAACAGGAATATCATGCCAAAAACTTCTTTGATAACACACTACAGAGCAAGGGAAGATAGGAGAGAAAGCTGAGATATAAAGGACAAACCCTCCAACTTTCCAACATCATTCCCTACTTGTTTATTTCCATTGCTGTCAGCTCCTTCCCAGTCAAAAATATGTCACCTGAGCCAGCCTATTTTCTTCCTGAGATTGGGGCACTGCAAAGCCCACCAGAGGGGCCAAGGGCACCCCTATACCTGCTGAGCTGAGCCCATTTGTACCCCAACTGTGAGGAGGTACCAGCCTGTCCCCCTGGTGCTCCATGGTCTGTGGCAGTCCTTCCTTCTGGACCCTGCTTTGCTGCTCTATTTTCGCTAACCCTGGTCTCAAACTAGGGATTGCTCCTGGAAGAAGAACTCAGGGAGATGAGGCTCAGGAGGGTCTCCCTGCCTGGAATCTTCGTGTGAGGAGTGCACAGCCAACAGATTTTGCCCAGGGACTTGCAAAATGCAGAGAGGCAGATTTCTTTTCTCTCTTTCTCTCTCTCTCTAGCCTCATACTAACCAGGAGTTCTTAGAACTTTCTTCAGTGACTTCTAGGTGTAGCTTGGCCACTTTTTCACAGAAAGGCCACTTGAGCATGATGAAACACACGTATAAGCAATTACATTAAAAAAAAAAAAACAATAAGCCAATGCACACAGACCTTTGACAGCAGCACAGGACGCTCAAGGGACCAGAGTTCCTACCTTGGGCAATAGTGGTAGAGGCCGGGTTCTGCCATGCAGGTCCCTAGACCTTTGGCAGTTTCCACGATTGCAAATCCAGACATGCAGAATCCTGAGGGACAACCTACTAACTGCAAAAGAGCAAAAATTCATCAGGATTCAGAGAGTGGAAATCCATTTGTACTGGAAAAGAAAGAAGTAGGCTTGCTGTGAATCCAGCAGGGAGGACAGGCATAGATAAAGGCTGGTGTATGGGTCACGGAAACTATTGTTTCTCAAGGGTCCTGCTGTCTCTGTAAAATGCTATGAGGACTGTCTCTTGGGGACCTCCTGCTTTCCTACCAGTGACACCCCCAGATTCTGCTTTGCTAGTCCCATGGATTCCTGGGGATACCCAGTTGATAAGCTATGCTGTCCTCATGACAACACTTGCTAATGGACTGAATGTTTGTGTCTTGTCCCAATTCAGATGTTGAAGCCCTGACCCTCAAGGAGTGCCATCAGGAGGTATGGGCTTTGAGAGGTGGTGAGGTCATGAGATTGGAACACTTGTGAATGAGATAAAAGCACTTCTGAGAAACGACCTGAGAGATTGTTCTGCCAGCTGTCATCCATGCAAGTCTACAACAGAAATATGGGCATTTGTAGATAATGAAGCAGTCTCTTGCTAGATATCAGATCTCCCAGGATCTTGCTTTTGGACTTCTCAGTCTCTAGAACTGCAAGGAATAGTACATGTTTTGCTGTTTCAGCCACCCAGTCTGTCATCATTTGTTGCAGCAACTTGAACTGAATAAAGCAGAGCCCAAGTCCTGGTTAATCCCTGCTTCTACTCATTTCCCCTCAGAAAGAGCTTCTAATCCAGAACTGACCTCTGCTTTCCATACACGTGCTTCAGACTCCTTCTGTGAGAGCCCAGACTTTGTAAAAGACTCCTCCCTCATGGCAACCAGCATTCTGTGACTCCTGAGGACTGTCCTCCCTGACTGTATTGAGTCAATCAAACTGATTTTGATTCTGGAGTCCCAGGATCAAGGACTGCATCAGGCTCCCAGCTTCATGGGGAGTCCGCTTCTCCCTCTGACCTTCTCCCCTCTCATGCTCTCTCTCTCACTCTCTCTCTCTCTCTCAAATAAATAAATAAAAATCTTTTAAAAATCTGATTTTAACAGACCATAAGCTTGTTCTTGCTGGTCTTTGGAAGATTAGGCATTAGCCCTTCGGAGAAAGTTCTGAATGGCTGCTTCATGAAGGGGTGAACTGTGTCCCCAAAGTCTCTTTTTGCTGCCTTCTAATCACAGATGCTGAGACAAATCCTCCCAGGTGCTGGTTTTTCAAAGCACTTAATGCTTTGGCTTTGAAGTTCCTCACTTGACAGTTCTGCTTTAATCAGTTTGTGACAAAACAGCCAATTGGTGGTGGATGCAAAGTGCACTGATAAAGTTAATATCAGGGAACAATTTTTTGAGTGTCATGCATGTGCACGTGTGTGCACACACATATCCATGTGCTAAGCATTATGGTAAATGTCTGACAAGAACTAAAACATCAAAAAGTCAGGATACCCCATTAGCTGATATTTTTATTATTCCTACATCCTAAACTATGAAAAACAGGGTCAGAGAATAAGAAGTGGCAAAAAGAATCAAGATTTGAGGCAGTTCGATTTCTCAGCCAGCCTTGATCAATAGGCATGTACACCTGTGTCTAGTTTCAGCTCTGTGTAACCTTGCCATAACCTTGGATAAGCCATTCATCTCTCAAGTTCAGGTTCTTGGTCCAAGGAGGGAAGGGGCACAGGTTGAGTACCTCCAGTGGGACTTCCTGGCAGGCTTGTTCATCCAAGCATTCCTGTTTCAGTTTGAGTAATTGAAGCCAGTCTTTGTTTTACCGAAGGCCAAGCTTGTCCAGTGTGTCCATGCCACCAGCCAACAGCATTTGTCCATGCCATGTAACAACTGAGCAACATTCATAGGAATGGGGGGAGGAAAAGATGTCCACAGGTGTTGACAGATGTTCTGCATGGAGGAACAGGAGCTGGGGCCATCACCTGCTGTTTCTAGTGGCCTTCTCTGTCGAGTTAAAATAAATGGCAATTATTTGCAATGACAGGGGTGAAAGTAGAGGGTATTATGCCAAGCGAAATAAGTCAGTCAGAGAAAGACAATTATCATATGATCTCACTCATATGTGGAGTTCAAGAAACAAACCAGAATCATAGGGGAGTAAAGGAAAAAAATAAAACAAGATGAAGTCAAAGAGGAAGACAAACCAGAAGAGACTTTAAAAAAAAAAAGATTTTTATTTACTTATTTGACAAACAGAGATCACAAGTAGGCAGAGAGGCAGGAAGAGCGAGAGAGGAGGATGCAGACTCCCCAGGGAGCAGAGAACCTGATGTGGGGCTCGATCCCAGGACCCTGAGATCATAACCTGAGTTGAAGGCAGAGGCTTTAACCCACTGAGCCAGCCAGGTACCCCTCAGAAGAGACTCTTAATCACAGTAAACAAACTGAGGGTTCTTGGAGGGGAGAGGGATGGGTGGATGGGGTAACTGGGTGATGGACATTAAGGAAGGCATGTGATACAGTGAGCACTGGGTGTTACAAAAGACTGATGAATCACTAACCTGTATGTCTGAAACTAGTATTATATGTTAATTAATTGTATTTAGATTAAAATTTTCTTTAAAAATAATTTTAAAATAAAATAAGTAACAATCCAAAAATGATCAGAGTTATCCAGCAGGGAGTATCAGATCTAGAAGTCAGTTAAATTTAAGGGGCTTGCCGAAGTATAGGAGAGTCACGCTAGGTCATTTTCCTGTGTGGGGAAGTCTTCAGGGGCAGTTCCAAAGACAAAGATTATTAATATTTCTCCTTCCCCCATTCCTCCTAGAGCCAAAGATGTTTCCTCCACTCACCCACTGGCCCTGTATGTAGGTGTTGCTTTCTCTCTACCAATCAAAAAATCAGTGAGTAACTATAACTTCACCTTTTCCAATATCCCCCTACCCCCGACCTTTGGTCTTTAATGGCCATGGGCAACAGGGACAAAGACATTTTTTAAAAACTTACAGAGATCTATTATGCTCTACTACCTTGGCCCGCATGGGCCACTGCAAAGGGATTCTGTGAACCGTGTACTCAGATGAATGGTCATTATCTTCAAAAAGGCAGGGGCAGTGATAGACACAGGAACCAAAAAAGCAAGAGTTAACGGACCATCAGAATAATGGAGTACCAACACTTTTATGTCCTTGGCTTGAATCCTCAAGGTCCAGTGTCTCAACAGAATTTTCATTTTGGTCTCATCTGCCTCACTTGTCCACCCCTGGGCCAGTTGGCAGTTATACTGAGAACCGGAAATTTTCCTTAGAAGAGAGAAAGAGTATTTGTCAGGTAAACCAAGGAAATGTCCATTATAGGAAGTTAGGCCTTTTGTCATGGTACTCCATTAGCACCCTCCTGACTGTTAAAGAAAAAAAAAATATTGTGACACCCATTAAAGAGAGTAAGGAAGATTTTATTCAAGGGATGCTACTATGATGAGATTTTATTGTATAGTATGGGAGAGAAATCTGGCTCAGCTCAGACAAATGGAGATTTACAGCTAAAGAGCATGGTGGGGATCACTGAATGTAAAATTAAGATGGAACATCAAGGGTAAGGATGAAGGGATTCTGGCTAAACCATCTGGACAGTAATATTGTTGAAGGAAGGCTAGGGTCATAAACTATTGAGATCAGGGGATAAGGAATTTTTTAAAAGACTTATTAATACATTTTAGAGAGAGGGAGCAGGGGTAGGGGTAGAGGGAGAGGGAAAGAGAATTTTAATCAGACTCTTCACTGAGCATAGAGCCTGAGGTGAGGCTTAATCTCAGGACCGTGAGATCATGACCAGAGTAGAAACCAAGAGTCAAACGTACAACCAGCTGCACCAACCAGGTGCCCTGGGAATAAGGGATTGGATCAGATATTAAGGGTTATAGATACTGAAGCACCTGGGTGGCTTAGTTGGTTAAATCTCTGGCTTTGGCTTGGTCATGATCTGATCCCAGGATCAAGCCTGACATTGGGCTTGCTGCTCAGTGGGGAGTCTGGTTCTCTCTCTCCCTCTGCTATTCCCCCTGCTCAGGCTCTCTCTCTGTCAAAATAAATAAATCTTAAAAAAAAAAAGTGGTAAGATACCAGGGGTGAGAGATAAGGAATTTGATCAGATATCAAGAGTAGGATAGAAGATTGCTGAAAAATGACCAAGCAGATTTCTTGCTAAAACTGGGCTAAGTGGGCGGAGCCTAAGGTCAAGGCTAGACAGAAAGAGGACTCAGAGGAACTTGACTCGAGTCTGGTCAAGGAGAAAATCTTCATCATCCATGACCATTGTATTTTCTGCAGTCACACATTTTACTAATTCTTTTATCAGACATTCAGTGAACGAGAAACATGAACGCAGCAGCAATAACATAACAAATGTAAGCGCTCTAGAAGAGACAAAGGCAGTATGGGAATCCACCTCATCAGATTTAGAATATGCATGACTCCATGACTGAATTACTACCACTGCTTGACTGTTGAGATTAAGATGTAGTACAGAGGATCAGAGGGAAGGGAGGGAAATCTGAATGGGAGTCATCAGAAAGGGAGACAAGCCATGAGGCACCTTTAACTATAGGAAACAAACTGAGAGTTGCTGGGGGGGAGGGGAGTGGGAGACATGGAGAAACTGGGTGATAGGCATTAAGGAGGACACGTGATGTGATGAGCACCAAGGGTTATCCACAACTGATGAGTTACTGAATTCTCTGAAACCAATGATGTACTATCTAATGGCTAATTGAATTTAAATATCTAAAAAAGGCACTTCAAAAAAAAAGATGTAGCATAACTCACAATATCCTTTGAGTGGAAGAATGTGCGGACTTTCCACACCTCTGCTGTCCAAGTCCCATGGCTAGTAGCCACATGTGGCTAATGACCACTTAAAAGGTGGCCAATTCAAATGGAGAAATGCTGTAAAAGCAGAATAAACACTGGCTTTCAAAGACATATTGTAACCAAAAGTCAGAGAGTATTGCCACCCTCACATCACAAACATCGCATGACTTCTACAGCTAATGAGAGTGGGACCCAAGATGAGAGAGGTCAACCTGAAAGTCCATGATGTCAAAAAGAACATGGAGAAGAAAGAGTCACAATCCTGGAGTGGATGGTCTGAAGACTGTCAGAATGCCTTTTTTTTTTTTTTTTTTTTTGGTGATTCTGTATACGGACAAGGAGAATTCATTGGAGATGACATCTGTATGCCTCACATTTTCAAGGGAAAATTATGAAAACGCATATAGACCCACAGCCATAGTTTAATTATGTTTGAAATATATTCAGAACTACTCCAGTCAGTAAATTGCATATTTTCACATTTAGCTTCTCAATTTTCTCTTCGGCACCTCCCATTCTTGAAATCCCAACACAAATCACATCTCTTGCCTAAGGACCATAAACTACCTCACTATCAAAGGCTACAGTTCATTCATTCATTTGATTCATTCAAAGCAACCTAATCTTGAGTGATGTCTTAGGCGCTCTTCTAGGGACTGGTGACACGGTGAACAAAATAGGTAAAAATCTCACTTTCATGGAGCCTCTCTGGTATTTAGGGGAAAATCTTTCCTTATCAACATGAAAATACTTTTTATGGATGTTGCTTAGAATTTCAGTTTTTTTTTTTTTTCTTGACAGTATCTCAGGTGATCATCTTTGAGGTGGTTCTCCTGAAAATATTTTTGGGGGGTACTGACTCGACTTTCTGAGTCAGACACTTTCCTAAAGACAGGGGTCAAAGGAAAAGTGACAACTGTCACTCTTGCAGTAAGAACAGGGATCACAATGCTTGAAACAGATATGCTGCTCAGCTGTCAGAAAGTCCACAAGGCTCCAAATGTGTGTGGCCAACTAACGGAACCTGTAACTCAGAGGTTATCATCCTGAGAGCAATGGGAAATCCCTCTAGTTAAGGACTCTCCTTGACGGAAGCTTGACAATGGCCTTGATTTACTTACTATGATGTTTAGGTAATTATACACATTAAGAAAAGTGCACAAGGCACTTACATTTCCATGATACCATCAAAGATATTGTTGTTTTATTAAAATGTTACATCTAGAGTTGTAACGTATAGAGTAGTTAAGTCAATCACTATGAGGTACAGGTGAGACTATTGTAACAGCCATACTTCCATAAAAAAGAAAATTTTTTTGTGGTTTCTGATCTAGGAATCAGCCAGTGAATAATTCTATATCAGTGTCCAGTTACCGGGCTAAACATATTTATATTTCTGAGGGTAAGCTGAATTGTGATCACTGAGCCAGCTGTATTCTAGTAACTACTCATTTACCCAACATAACAGATATAAGAAGGTAAAAGGCTTCTAAGGAGACTGGTTACTTATATTTTGAACCACATTTTGGCAGGTATAACTTGCAACTTGTGCTTAGTGGTAAGATTTCTGATATTTACTTTCTCCTTCCTTTGGCAAGTCAAGTTAGTTAAAAAGTAATTAGAGTAGAGTCCATTGTTTTTCTTAAATGCTTACAGAGATATAGAACTCTCAAGTTTCTTTACTAGACAGGATTAGATCACATTAGTGATAAAGATCAGAATGATTTACATTGCTAAAACGAGAACTTCCTGTCAGTTTGGAGAAAGCTCATTTTTATAACCAACATATTGGCTGGGCTAGAGATTAATGAGTGCTATGGGTGGGGTGATGAATGTGATATATTCAATGACCTGTGGAATTTGTTCTGTAATTTCCCCACTCCTCTGGTCAGCAGAGCGTCTTCTTCAGTACCCAGCACTGCCCATAACTGCATTCAGAAAATCACTCTCCAAAAATGGTTATTTGTTTTGCCTTTTTTATAATTTTTTAAAACATTTGATTTATTTGCATGTCAGAGAGAGAGAATGAGAGCACAAGCAGGGGGAGCAGGAGAGGGAAGGGGAGAAGCAAGCTTCCTGCTTGGTGGGATTGCACAAGGGCTGAAGAAGACAGAATGGGAAGGGGACAAGGAGAATAGTGGGTTTCAGATTCTTGGGAACAGAGCCCACATCTATTTCTATGTTTATCTCACTGCTATAAACCCAGGTCACAGCAGAGTGCCTGCAGCAGAGTCATGGAAGTGCTCCAGAACTGATAACTATTGCTATTTATACTACTAACATTCCTCCACAAAGGGCCAAGTGTCATAGCTTCTCCCAGTTCCCCACACTGAACGCAATGAAGAATCAAACTATCGGGTGAAGGATGGCGAGGGGCATTTAACAGGACCCAGATCACAGGAGCCATATTGTATTGCAGGACCAGGGGTCTTACCAGTGACTAGGTATTCACTCCTCTTGAGAGGCTAGCTCCTTGGATCTCCCTCTTCAATCCTCTGAACCCATGTCTGGCATCAGAAACAAAAGTAAACATAACGTATCGCCCTTGTTTATTTTTTACTATTATTTGTTACAGAGGAAGAGAGAGATCACAAGCAAGGGGAGCTGCAGGCAGAGGGAAGGCAGGCCCCCCACTAGAGCCTGGTATGGGATCCAATCCCAGGACCCTGGGATCATGACCTGAACCAAAGGTAGATGCTTAACTGAGTAAGCTACCCAGGCGTCCCTTATTGTCCTTCTTTAAAATTTAATGTATTCTCTCTCCCTCTCTCTTTGTCCCCACTCTGTCACTCATACTCACACAATCACAGAGTCACAGAAAATAGCAAGGCATTTCCCATTCTAATTCGCTAAGGCACTATGAGCTTAAGCTCAATAGAATCACTTTGCCAGCTGCTGCTCTACCATGCCCTGATCCCTTCTCTATCCCCAAGCTCGATCTGTAACTCAAGTGTCATGGTGGTGGCTCTTTCTGCCCTCCCTCCACAAGGCTGTCATCAGCACACTCTTCCCCGTGGCTCCACTCCCCAGCACTGGCTGCCTTTGGTCTACGGGTATGCCCTCTCCTAGAGCTTTTCCACTCTCCCTGAGGGGAAGACAACCCTTACTTCTCCCCGGTGGCTGTCACGTGTCCACTATATATTGTGACGATCAGCCCGATTAAGAGATTGGGAACTAAAAGACTGGCTTCTGCTTATGGATCAAACTAACTCTGGGGCTTGGGACACATGACAGCAGCACATGGTGGTAGAACTGAGATGGTTAGGGAGTTAATCTGCATTTTCACATCTGGTCAGCAGCAGAACAAAGAAGACACCCCAGATCTCCTATCTCCCAGAACAGTACTCTTCAAGTAACTTACAGCACCATCCTTCTCCAGCTTTGGAAGTGGCACTTTTCCAACCCCAAAGTCTTGATTCTAGGCAGCACTCCGAGAGATACTCCCTCCAGAATCACCCCTGGCTGGAAGTAGTGGTTGGCCAAGGCCTCCCAAATATCTTCCCTTCAGAGTTGCACTTGCATCAAACTCAAAACTGTGGCACGTACAGGACTTTCCTGTCGGCCTCTAGCTCTAATGACCTATTGGACTTCAGAGGTGCTCTTTTATACCCACTTACCTTATAACATCAACGTGTGACTCCTCTAGAATTCTCTCCATGGCTTTTCTCCTGTACTAATTGTTATGGACTGAATTGTGTCCCCACAAAAGTCATATGAAGAATTCCTAATCTCCAGTGTGACTGCATCTGGAGATAGGGCCTACCTAGAAGGAGGTACTGAAGGCTTGGTGAGGTCACAGGAGTCCTAATCTGCTAGGACTGGTGTCCTCATAAGGGTGTAACACATGAAAGCACTCCCCCTACCTCCCCTCTGGGGGCCCAGAGAGAAGAGGTCATCAGAGGGCACAGTTGAAAAGGTAGTGATCTATAGAACAACAAGAAAAAGCTCACTGGAGACCAACCTTGCTGGCACCTTGATCTGGAACTTCTGGCCTCCAGATCTGTGCAAAAATACATTTCTGACATTAAAGCTCTCCAGCCTGTGTTTGTCTGTCCCCGACGGCCTGGCTCCAAAGCCTCAGAGATTGGGGACAGTGAGGAACACCATAGGACTCACCCTGCCACCATGAAAGGAACCATGCCATTTGGAACTCCAGAAAGGATTCAGAGGAACTGAAATCTGCATTCCTACCTCTGGACAGCCCCATATTCAGCAGGCCCCTGGATGCAAACCTGGAGCTTGACACTCAACCTGAACAAATCCCTCGACAGCCCCCTACCCCAGAAAGATGGACAGAGTGCTGGCAGATCGGGCCTGCCATGTTGTGGTCCCTAACCATAACCTTTGGTTTGCTTTTCAAGATTCTGACCCCAAAGGCCTTGCAGTAGGTGCCCTACAATTTGGGGACACATGGGCAATCCCAGAGGACTCAGCCTGCTGCCCAGAAGGAAACTGTGCCATTTGGAACTCCGGAAAGGATTCAGAGGAGCAGAAATCTGCATGCCTAGCTGAGGACACACCCACACAGAGCTGACTCCTGGACACAAAGCCAGAGCCAGACACTCACCCTCACCTCCACTGTCAACTCAGCCACCCAGACAGCTCTCCATGGGGTCTTCAGATCAGCCCTGCCATGTCCCTGGTTCCTAACACTAACCCTTGGATGGTTTCTGTAATGATCTCCTCATTTCAGGTTATGTGGTGGTTCTGCAGGACATTGTCCTGGTGTGGGATCAAACACACTGAAGCATCCCGTGTGAAGTGGCAAACGTGGTAAAGAAATGACGGCTGGGGAATCTGAGTGTGGAGACAGCACGTATTTGTGCTGCTATAACAAGCTGACTGCACTTTGAAATCACCACAGAGGAAATGAATCTTCCAAATATCCATGTTAGCACGATGACACGGAAGCAGAGAGAACATCAGACTTTGGGATGGAGGCCAAGCCCTCCCAAATCCAGGTCACCCAACATGGAGAGGACACATGTTAGCAAGAGACTCGTGGGAGAATTAAATCATGGGCCCCTGTATCTCAGGTGCAGTAGAAGCAGTGGATTTGGAATTTCAGTTTTTCCACAACGTTCCACCACAAGCTGGTTAGAACTGTGCAAAAGCAGGAAGGGAAGCCCCAGTAAAGTGGACTGGGGATGCCAGAAGTGGAGGCTGGAAGGGGGCGCCTGCTGCTCAGTGCCCATTACAGACTCCACATTGCAATTCCCCACAGGAGAGACTCACCAATTCCAGGCCCCACACGGGAAGCTGGAGGTTCATCTCCTGACTTTTTGTAGGAGCTTTGCAGCTCAGCTGGTGAGAATTCTCCATCACCCTGCCTTTCTCCAAGGGACATTCCTTCAAGCACCCTTCCCAACTTCTTCCTCCTCCATGAAATAATGTTCCTCTCCTTTGTTTCTCGCACTTGCCTGTGATGGGACCTTAGCTTGCTCAGCCCAGACTGCCATTCTCTGCTCTTCCCAATTAAACCCATGCTGCTGGTCAAATAACTGGCAGATTGAGTTTAAGGCCAATTGAACTAATAAATTCAAAAACTTGCAAGGAACAAAATCAATATGCACAAATTAGTGGCACTCCTAGGTGCTCGGAAGGAACCATCAAAAAGAGACTGCGGAGAACGATCTCATTTACACCTGCATCCAAGACAGCAAGATACCCGGGAGGCCCCTGAACCAAGAAGGTGACAGACCTGTCATCTGACAGCCCCGCAACAATGACGACAGACAGGGAGGGGTACACACGGAGATGGGGAGGCACTGTGCTCAGGGTAGAACCCACACTGGGAAAATACCTACTCTCCCCAAAACCGTCTACAGAGTCCTCACTCTGGCTCCCGAATTTCTGGACTCGGCGCAAGCCTGGAGTGGGTGTGGACACGGGAAGGACCCCGCAGGGCTGAGGTGGGGAGAGCACAAGCACCTAAGCAGGCGGACACTCCCTGACTGCAGACCATCTGAGGAGCCCCAGGAACCGAATCCGCGAGCACACAAACACAGATGAGGACCTAGGATCACCCGAGCCCAGAAAGGGGGGACCCCACAGCCCCGTGCACAGCACAGCAGGAGGCCACGTCTCCTCACACAAAACGACGGAAGCCCCAGTGTCTACATAGGGCTCCCTTTCTCTGTGGGGTCCTGAGACCACGAACCCCTTGACAGTCCACTCAGGCGGCTTCTCCTCAGCTCCTCCAGCATCTGGTCCTTAGGAGGTTGGACTGCTGCCAGTGTGGGCGCGTCCTCCACAACGGGTCCGGTCAGTGTGGATGCAGAGCCACACCCTCCTCAGCTTGTCCTGTCAGGGTGGGAGGCGCCCCACATTCTCCAGAAGTCTCCACAGTGGGTCCTGAAGAGGCGGGGCTCTGGTCCCAGCTGTGGCTGTGCAGCCTGGGCTCAGGGCGGGAGCTGGGGTCTGGCGCCATCTGCAGGCGGTGCAAGGCAGTGCAGGACTGTGGGAGCTCACCCTTCAGTGGAAGGTCCTGCTCCCTCCCCGGGTCCAGCTGATGCCATTTCATTCCGGAAATTCAAGCTGCATGGAGCCCAATACCCCCCAACTTCCCCCCAAATAGCTAAGGAACAATGAATTGGAAACAATGTGGAATTACAACAGTCCTTGACCCAAACAGTGTCACTGAACATGGCCCTGATGCAGACCCACACTCTGACCTCAACTTGGTCTCAAGCCTGGACCCTACCCTAATCCAAGACCCTAACCCTAGCCCCCAACCCAAACAATGTTCACAAGAATCAAAAGGTAGAAACTGCAAATATCCATCAATGGCAAGTGCATATGCAAAGTGTGGTGAAGGGTTTGAATTTGGGTTCAGGTTCAGGTTTTAGTCAGAGTTCTAGATCAGGCTTTGGGTTTAGTGTTAGGGTGAGGGTTTAGAGTGAAGGACAAGGGAACAGAGTTATAGTTTAGGGCTTTAAGTTTATGATTTAGGCTTTAAGACTCAGGGCTTATGGGATAAAGTTCAAGGTCAAATTTGGGGTTTGACTTCATGCTGAGATTTGGGTTCAGGTTTCATGACTTGGAGGTCTGGTTTAGGGTTTGGGTTCTTGGTTCAGGGCTTGGATCCAGGGCTCAGGTACAGGCTTTGGGTTCCATTCCAGGTTTGGGATTCAGGGTTCTAGTTTGGGCTTTAAGGTCAGCTTAGGTTTCAGCGTTGGTAGGGTTTAAGGTTAGGTTTAGGGATGACACATTTTCTTCAGTTGTCATCATGGACAAAAAATTCTATCTGAAGTTTCTAAGTCAGAAATGTATTTCATCTGGGGGCGCCTGGGTGGCACCGTGTGGTAAGCCTCTGCCTTGGGCTCAGGTCATGATCTCAGGGTCCTGGGATCGAGCCCTTCATCAGGCTCTCTGCTTTACGGGGAGCCTGCTTCCCCATCTTTCTCTCTGCCTGCCTCTCTGCCTACTTGTGATCTCTGTCTGTCAAATAAATAGAATTAGTAAAAGCTATTATATGATCTTTTACAAACCATTTCCTATCTTTGCATTCTCATGTGCCAAGACAGACAGGGATTATTTAAAACCCTGAAGAGAGTGCTCTTGCTTTTAAATTGCCTGTAACCTTCGTGTAATAGATTTATGATTGATGATAGATTTAGTTAAAATATAACTATTTAAAATATTTACTCTCAGTAAACGATTTCAACCTATGCTCATTTAAGTAACTTGGTGCATAATCCCTTTTCTATTAAACCATAGTGCAAGGACCAATGCCGCGTTCCCGAGAGAACCCCAAGCTATTTTTCTAGAATGGCTGTATGCTATATATGGCGTCCTGTTTTCACTCCCTTTGTGGAGCACCTACCCTGGAGGTCATGTAATAACCAATGACCAAAAAAACAAACCAAAAACCCAAACATCCAGGTTGAAGTGCCATCCCTGCCTGGAGTGGAGGAGACTGCTCAGACAGATCCCAGGCAGGCATCTCAGCCCAGGCCTGTGCTGGGGAAGCTGGTTCCTGGCTTTGGGCGCAAACTGGAAGCCAGCAAACTGACCCAAGAGTGCAGCCGGCGTTTAGGACTGATGATCTTTTGGCAGCCAGGCTGCGCTTGGACACCCGCTCAGGGAGCCAGGCTAGGCGGCTGCCCAGCGCAGGCGCTGGCAATGCAGCAGCATGCCAGGGCTTAGCCCCGCACCCCAGCATGGGCTCCGGCCTCAGAAGTGAGGGGGCGGGGCCAGCGCAGAGAAGGGTCTTTGCTAATTTCCAAAGCTGGAAGTGAGCTCTCAGAGGACTCAGGAGGGAGGGGGGCGGGGGCGGGTCGGCGGCGGCCGGGAGAAGGGGCTTTGCTAATTGCCCAGCCGGGAAGGAGGGGCGCACAGCGCCAGGGTGCTGTACTGCAGCCCATTCGGGACTGCAGGACCCACCATACTCGCTGCCCCTGCACTCTCATGCTCCAGCCTAGCCCGTGAGGCCACGGTGTCCTGTTCCCATTCCCGCTGCCTGCTGCCCCTCCCCGCCCAATGGCTTCACTGGAGGACCCTCTGCTCACAGGTAAAGTGACACCACGACACGCCCTCACCTGAAGCAGAAAACGCAGTCCAGGAGCTGGGCGCAGCCTCCCGCCAACCCCAGGGCACCAGGACCACCCCAGACGCTGCGCCACACCCTGTCCGCAGGGGGTCAGGCCGGGACAGCGCCACAGGAGGTACCCCCCCCTGCCAGCGGGCAGGCTAGCCCCCATAGTTCTGCACCCCCACGCGCTTTTCAGAGCCTCCTGCCATTCCCAGGGCACCCAGAACCCAGAGAGTGAGGCCTTGGGTGTTCTCTAGTGACAGATTCAAGGCAATTTTTCGACTTTGGGACTCAGAGTTAACATAGTTTTCATTTGTGATTATTATTTTTGTGTGGGGGCTGTCGCTTTTCTTTTGACCTATGCTTGTTTTCACTCCCGGTTCTTAAGAAGCCCCTAAATCCTAACCCTTTGAGGACACAGAAAGCTCTCAGAGCAGCAGTGCTGGGGGACAGTGTGGACACATGGTTTGGTTTCTCCTCTGGCCTGCTTCTGTGGCAGCCCCGCTCTGTCCTCCTCAGACTTCAGAGCAATATCTGAACAAGTGGAGAAGCGACCAGGGGGTCAGGAAGGTGGCCACCGAAGAGTGACTTCTCTGGAGGGTGGCTGAGCTAGCAAGTGAGCATGTTAGTCCAGCTCTGCCTGCATTCAGTATGGAGCTGAACAGGGGCCAGGGAAGGGGAGGAGGAGCAGAGAGCAGGGACAAAGGGACCAAAGAGGAGATTCAGATGAAGGGAAGTAATGGGGAGGAAAGAGAAGAAACTCTAGAAGACAGGTATGTAGAAAGGAAAAGGGATGAAGTGGGCATTGGGAAAGGGCACCACCAGGGAAGGAGAGAGGGGAAGAAAAGAGGGAGGAAAGAGGAAAGGGGAAAGGGAGAAGGGAGGAGTCAGCATGCCAGGGCTCCCCCTGCATCTGAAGAAGAGGTGGCTGGTCCAGCCTGTCAAACAGGGTGCTCACTCTTTGGCCCCAGTTTCTGCTCCCAGTGCTACTGGGCTTTTCAAGGAAGGCAGGCTGTCCCTTGGGACCTACTGGAGCCCACTGGAGCCCACAGGAGGGTGGGAGAGGTAAGATGCCACCAGGTCCTGTCCTGAGCTGCTCCCAGCCACCAGCCTCACCACATGGTGCAAGAGGGACCCCAGAACAAAGGACGGACACAGGCCAGCATGTCTGCTGGTGGCCCTGGGCACTTAGCTCATCGCAGTGAACCACACGGCCTCCTCAACCCACGCTTTCAAAGCCTCCTTCTTCGCTTCTGGCTTTCATGTCTGTAGGAACATGAGCCAGATCTAACTCATCTCCGACAGACAATTCTGACTCACCCCGTGTCAGATTTTTATGAGTGGCTGTGATAGAGTAAGATAGCAATGCTCCAACAAACGGACTGTTTCCTCCCACTTGACCTCAACAGTCTTATACATTTTCTTAGCGAAAACATCTTGTCTCCTTCCATTAAGCTCATAACGTGGTCTAATAGTATACATGCGCCTTTGGTAGATGCGAAGCGATACAGAGGTCCTTTTTTTTTTTTAATTTTACAAGGTAAAGTCAGTGAACATATCCAACTTGATGAATACGTCTCTGAAATGTCAATCCAGGCAAAGCTTTTTCTGCCTACAGTTTGGAGCCTACGTGGTGACATTTTTAAAATGCTTTCAGTCCCTCAGTGAGGCTCTTAGAAGCTAGCCAGGGCTTACTACGTGCCAGGCACTGTGTCAGGTGTTGGAGCTAAAGGGAAGGAGAGCTTGGAGGCTGGCTGGGGAGGGACATCCATGACACAAGCACAGCTAGAAACGGAGGCCAGTGCTAGAAAAGAGAGAGCAGGCTGCATGGAGAGTGTGTACCATGGGGCTTGTGAGCTCACGAATAAGTGGGAGTAACTGGAGTGGGGAGATGGGGGAGAGAAGAGGGTCTTCCCATCAATGGGAATCACCTGTGCTTGGAGGCAGGTGCCATGAGAGGTCTCCACAGGAAGAAGGAGGCAGTGTGGTTGAAGGGCAGAGAGATGGGGCAGAACAGGCATCAGTCAGTTGGAGGGGTATGAATAGACTGATGGGAGGATTATGGGTGCCTTTGGAGGACTGAGAATTTGTTAGAAGATCAGTGCAGATTTCTATGGAGACAAATGCCAGGAACTGATAGGTCTTTGAAAGGTCACTCTGGCTGCCTTTTGGCAAAGGGGTTGGTAAAAGGCACTTGCAGGTGTGAACACACCAGGTGGGAGGTGAGTGCAGGAAATCGGGTGAGGGAGCATGGGAACTTGGTCCCGGGGTATATAAGGGAGAATAGCCTTTAAGGAGTTCCACAAATTGGCACCAGCTGTGGCTTCATTACAGAGCTGGAAGGGGGAGGTGGGTGTGTCCTGGAGGTTACAGAAATTACATGAGAAAGGGAAGTCTTTTTAGATCTCTTTTTCAACTACAGGAACTCTCACCTTATTGATAGAATTCCAGAGTGGGAACCAATGATATGAGGACATCTTTGAAATGTCTGAATATGTTCTTCGACATCTTTGCAAGTGACGAGGAGACCTTGACCTTAGGAGGCCTTGGCCCTCTTTGTAGCCAGAAAGATTTCACCTACAGATTTGGGTTCTCCCTTTTAAAGTCAAGGAGTCAGTCCTTCCAAAGGACACCTCCTATCATTTTACCCTCTCATCATACCTCACGTGCTGGCATCTCCAAGACCCTCTGTTCCAGGTTGAGAGTATCCACTTTGGCCGGGCTGGTCTTGCCAAGAACACCACCACAGGAAATCTAGAGCCTGTAGTGCTATTAATAACATCATCTAAGACTGTGTTTGCTGCCCTCTTGGCCTCTTCCCACCATGACTCACTGAAGCTTTTTACACATTGTATCCATTATGCTATAGTTCCCAAAGCTCATCTTCTCTAGTGCCATTAGTTTTTAGGGGACCAGGCAAACCTTAAACTTGTCCCCCTTAATTGGATCCCTGTGCCCCCACACTCTCTTTGAATGCCTTTCACCATGATTCTTGAATGAGATCTGAGACCACTGCTGGTACCTAACACTTCTTGGCACCTTGTCTGCTAGGTTCTTGGAAGAGGAGGTGGCTATGGAGGTGAGTGGGAATGGGAAGTGGGAGGATTTCTCCCTTCACTTCCCTTTTTGTGTTTTCAAATAATGGGTTTTGAGGGGGAGGGAAAGGTTAACCAGACCATTTATTTTCCATCTCCCATCGATAAAATGTCACACAGGAGAGAGGTGGCAGAAACGCACTTTCAGGTTAATTTTTTTACAAGGAAGATTGACTTATGAACCTACTTTGTTATTTCCTTTCATTCAATTTCCCTGTACCTCCTTTTCTATGAAGTGTAACGGTAACCCATTATTATTTTTATTGTTGGCACGTGCTTTGTGAACCATAAAGTGTACGCTATAAATGGGAGCGCTTTTCTTTTTTTTTTTTTTGTAGTTTACGAAAAACTAATATTTTTTAAATTAATTTTTTATTTATTTTCAGCATAACAGTATTCATTCTTTTTGCACCACACCCAGTGCTCCATGCAAGCAGTGCCCTCTATGATACCCAACACCTGGTACCCCAACCTCCAAATCCCCCGCCCCTTCAAAACCCTCAGATTGTTTTTCAGAGTCCATAGTCTCTCATGATTCAGCTCCCCTTCCAATTTCCCCCACCTCCCTTCTCGTCTCTAACTCCCCATGTCCATGAAAAACTAATTTAAAAACATTCATCCACCAGAGTACCCAAAGGGCTCCCATATAAACTATCTGTCGTTACATTATGTCCCGATGTGGAGCTCGATCCCAGGATCCTGAGATCATGACCTGAACTGAAGGCAGAGGCTTTAACACACTGAGCCACCAGCCCCAATGTATTCTCTTCAGTACCAGAATTTGTAACCAATTGACAGATGAAAAAGGAGGCAGTCAAGTGAAAATCAATAGGTCTTAGACCTGCAAGAAATTTGAATTAGATGAATTCAGCTACTCAGGCACTGTTTCACATTTTCAGATCTCTGCAGAAAAGGAGTTAACCTTTTTACAGCATGTAAAAGAGAAGACTATAACACATACTATGTGTAAGCATGTAAATATCAAAAAATATCCCATTAGTTGCTAAGACACACAGGGCCTATATTTTCTCTCAAATTCATGAATATGTAGGAGCAATAAGTGAGAAGTGAATGTATACTTTTCACTTCGAAGTCTTTTAGAAATCTAAAATATGACTTTCTATGGTTTGTGTCTCCATATTCCTTTATTGCCAGTTTGAACAAATCCACATGCTTTGATTCAAAGGTAATAAATTCCTCTTATTTGGAAACATGATGTTTATTTTTATTCTCTCACCCTTAGCAGGTGGTTTCATTTTAGCACACTTCAGAGTTATAATTTCATGCTTATTAAAAACATTTATTATGATCTACATAGATGAATGAAACTTTTATTTTATTAAATTATTTGACAAAAAATATGTTATTTTTAAAAATGTATTTCCTTTAGGGTTATTTTAGAGCGTTCAGAGAGGATCTAGGAGTGTGGTATTATGTAGTTTTTAAGTAGGTATGAAATGGTTATTTATAGGATTGTTTCTTTAAGGCTTATGTATATTGTCCATTATATGCTATAAAATATTTTGAAAGTAAATTTAAGGTATGTTTTACATAGTTTATTTTTTGGAAATAAATATTGAAATGACTTGTGAAATTCAGTATATTCTCAACATTAATTTATTTTGAAATTTACCAGTTGTCTACTGAACTATTATATGGCAGATATTACTTCAGACTACACTGGTAAATGAAATACTTGGCTTTGTAGAACTTTTATTTTAATGGGTGAGACAATTCAAAGCTATAAACCTTAATAAAAATTGCATAGTACATTCAAAAAGGATGAGTACAATGGGGAAAAAGAAAAACTCGATCAGGGTGAGAAAAATCAAGGTTGCTAGGCAGGGGATGGGGAGTTAAAATTTTTAATAGGAAGATCAGGGTAGTTACAATGAAGCTGACAATTGAACAAAGGTATGGAAAGGTGATGAATTTGCGCAGAACTATCAGCAATAAGGTCACTCCAGACAAAGGAATTGGCTATCTTGAAGGCCATAAGGTTGGATCATGCCTGGCATATCTGAGGAATAGCAAGGAGGCCACTGTGAGTGACTGAAGAGTAGCAGGGAAAGAGGTCACAGAGGTTAAATGAGTGGCTAGATCATGCAAAAGCTTAGAAGTCATTGTAAAACTCTGGCTTTTATATTTGGAAAATTACTGTGTGATAGAATTTCTGCTAATAACTGAGAGTTCAATTGTCCATAAAATTTCAAGGACTCTTATTCTAGTAAGACAGAATGAAGAGAAAGAGTTCATATTTTCACATGGTGTAACAAATGCTCAGAGATGCAAGTGTAGGAAGCTATAGGATCACAGAAGAAGGCCCTAAAATCACACCAATATATTTGATGACTGTGACTATATATAAATTTGTATTTTCTAGATTTTTTATAGTCATGGAATCACACTGTATATACTATTCATTGCCTGGCTTTTCTTTTCTCAGCATCATTACTTTGAGAATCTCCAATTGTAAATAGTTCATTTTGATGTTGAATAGTAATCTCTTTAATGAATAGATCATAATTTTTCTTTGCTCTATGGATGGACATTGATGAACATTTCCACTGTTTTCAATTCTTAAAAATAAAGCTGATATGAAATTCATATACAAGTCCTTGTATGAACATAGGGTTTGTTTTTCTTGGTTAAATGCCTAGAATAAAATGGCTATTTTTGTAACTGCAACATATTTTGCATTTAAAAAAATTTTCAAACTATTTTCCAAAGTGGTTGTATCATGATATATGCCAACAACAGTTTAGATTTTTTGTTGCTTCTCAATCTAGCTCAGACCAAGTACAATTAGCCTTTATAATTTTAGCCATTCTAATAGATATGTAAGCATGTCTCATTATGATTTTAATTTGTATTTCTTTAATGTCTAAATGTTGAGAAATTTGTCATGTGCCTATAAGCCATCCATATACTTTTGGTGACATGTCTCTTCCATTATTTCCTTCACATGTAAAATTGGATACTCTGTTTGGTTATTAGTAAGGTTTTTTATTTTTATTCATTTTTAAATAATCAGAGTAGATGTCCATTATCAGATATGTAATTTGCAAATCCCTTCTCCATCTTTACGGATTCTCAATGGAGCTTTGATAGCTGTGTCTTTCAAGAAATATGCTACTTCTTTCCTGGTACACGGAGGTATGACTAGAACATTATCAATGTTGACCTTTGCAAAGAAAATCATGGCTTAAGATATATGTAGTCTGCAGTTGTTGGGAGTGTTCACCATCCTTGCCTCTAACTCATCTCTCACTGCCCACACATTCAGATATAGGGGAATATTGATTGACAAAATATTAATTGCCAAATAACACTAGTTAGAGAATAAGAAAAATGCAGGCACCTGATTATATAATATTACATAAATAAAATGTGTTTTTATAAGTGCTATTGGAAGTAAATTCCTCAATACTTTAATCACACAGAATGATGGAATCCTAGATTTTTTTTTCTTGTATTTACTAAGAAAATGATCATGCCTCAAGTATATTAAAATGGTATAGGGAAAATTAAAAATTGTTTTAAGATGATTTGCGTGTGTTGTTCGTATGTGAGAGAGAAAGTGAGAGAGAAAGATAAAGAAAAAGAGAAAGGGAAAGACAGAGAGGTGGCTGCAGTGAATTGATGAGTTGGAGGATAGATTTTAAAGTTTTGTCTTTTGCTTTCTACATTTCTTTTTCCTTAGGTACAAGAGAACAATCAGTAATATCTCAGAAGCCTGCTGGTAACATCAGCAGAAAGAATTAGAGGTTCCCAGAAAATTAAGATGACATATAGTTTTCCTGACATAAGAAAATCATTTTTTGTCCCCAGCTATTTTCAATGATCTATACCCCACCTGTGTACTTGCCCAAGCACACTTCTTCCAAAACTTCCTGGGAGGTTCTTAAAAAGAAATGCAAAAACCTCACTCCTTAAGGATTTTGAGGGAACAAGGCAATGGGAAAACTAACAGTCACCACCAGACCAGGAAATAGCCTAAGCTATTGAGACAATAAATCAGTGGTAAAACTCCTAGTGCTATTTCAAAAGCAATCAAGGCCTTGCATTCCTTGTCCCAGAAAATGAGCCCAAGACCCCATCTAGTTTCTATCTGCTCTTGAAGCCTGCAGAGTCCCTTTCCCTTGTCCAACAGTTACCTCTGCTTTATTCTAACGTTGAAGTTTCTGCCCTCGGTGGAATACAAGCTTCATTCAGGTGAACATGCAATACATATTGCACAAATACATATGTGGATGTGCATGCATCCACAACCTTATGACCAACCATACACGGGATAATAAAACTCTCCCTTCTGAGTATTCATCTTAAATACTAAATAAAAATCTCTCTCCTGTTCAAACAGTCAAGGCTTTGGAACTTATTCCCTGTGATCTCCTTGTATGTTGTAAACAAAGATTCCTTTGTTTGACAACTCCACCTGTTTCTGTGATTCACCAAAGACTGACCTCAGTTAGTTCAGTTGCTGTAATGGCTTTCACTACTCTGATTCTACCTCTGCAAGTCTCCAAATTTAACTATTTTTTCTCCCAATTCTGCATGTTCTTGGCTTTAAACTGCAACTCTGAAGAGAAGATTTGCTTGTTTAAAAAAAAAATCAAGAAAAGGTAGTAGTTGTTAACATTGTTACTTTGAACTTCCTGCCCTAAGGGGCTCTCCTGTTCTTTCTCTTTGACTGCCTGCACTAAAACGACAGAAATTTGGCAATACATCACTCCCCAATCCAGATTACTGCCAGAACAGTTTATACTCTTAGAAAAATATTAGTTTAAAAGATCACATAATTAAATACTTAAGAATGTAGTGTAATATAGTGGTTTACAAGAAATATATTTTGGTCATCTGAATATTTGGTTTTCAACCATGGCTACTGACTCACAGCTCCTAAAACTCTTGGGATTTCCTGTGATAAGGGTGAGAGAGGTGTGTTTTGTTCTGTTAATGAAGTGACCTTCAGACCTCACTCAAGGCAAGGGCTGTTTGCCTGAAGGACCAACCACTTGGTGAAAGCCTTCACAACTTTTTGCCTCCCCTTCCTCCCAATACAGGATTATCTGGGGAGGGAAGAGGATCTGGAGATTAGATCAGCAAATGACAATGATTTAGTCAGTCATGACTATGTCATGAAGCCTCCACAGAAAAGCTGAAAGGACTGGGTTCAGAAAGCTTTTAGTTTGTTAAATGTATGAAAAGGCAGGAAGAGTGGCAGTCTTACAGAAGGTAATAGAAGCTCTGTGCCCATTCTCCATACCTTGCCCTGTGCACTTCTTTATCTATCTATTGATTTAAATCTTCTATTATATCTTTTAATAAGCTGGCAAACATAAAGTAAGTATTTTTCTGAGTTTTGTGAGTCCCTGTAGCAAATTAAAAGAACGTAAAAAAGTAGGCCACTGGGACCTCCAACCTGTAGTTGCTCAGTCACAAGCACAGGTAATAACCTGGGGCCTACAGTGAGACTGGCATCTGAGGTGGGGTTGGAGATAGTCTTGGAGGACTGATCCCTTAACTGATGAAATCTTACACTATGTTCAGGTAGATAGTGTCAGAATTTAGTTGAATTCTTGGAGATCCTGCTGTTGTCTGAAAATTATTTGGCATTGTTGGTATGATGTCCTAAAACCCAAAAAGATATAGCTACCTCAAAATAAGAATACGGTTGACAGCTTATATATAATAAGTGAGTATTTCAGGGATTTAAAATATACCCAATAAATAATGTAAGGAAATAAGGAAAGATTTTGAAATAAAAACAAGAATAAGAACCTAGTGGTACTAATAGATTAAATATATGTAATCTAGTTGAATTAAGAATACAATGGATAGAATACGTAATGGATTCAATAGAGATAAGAAGTCACTTAAGGATATAGTCATCTGGATACCAGCAAAGCATTAAAATTATCAATATAAAAGAGGTGTAAGATGTAGGTGATGTGTGTGGAACAAAAGCTAGAGAAGAAATTAGATTTCCTTACTACTCATAGCCTGTTGACAAGTCCTTGAAGCTCCTCTGGGGACTCAGCTGCTTCCATGTGGACACATCCACTCAGGGCAAAAAGCATTCTTAGTCCACCCCCCAGGATACTGAAAATCTACTTTCACATGTAAAAATTACTTTGGAAACTTCTTTATCTCTACTCCCCACCCCTGCCCTCAAGATATACATTGGCAATCATCTCCCAAGCATATACCCACTGATACACATCAGAAGAGTCTCTTCCCTGAGTTTTTACTAAATAGTAATAAATGACCTTTCCCTAACAATAGCTAGCCCCCTCAAGGTCCTGGAAACCTTGTTTATAAAATACCTTGGAGGCTTGTGCTATCCCTAACCTCCTCCCAAATTGAAAGTATATAATCAGCCACTCTTCATGACCCTCTCTCTCTACTCCAAATAAATAAATAAATATTTTTAAATAAAATAAAATAAATGACTTTTTTTAAATGAAAGAAGAAAAAGGAAAGAAATATTTGAATATTAATGTACATCTATTTCTCAAGCATAAAATAGTCAAGACACTGGATTAAAACTTACATACAAGAAAAGAAAGAAAATATTCATAACTAGAGTTGACTCTATGAATCCCAAACTAGGGCATACATACCAAAGACACACAAAAAAAATCACAAGTGTTAGAGAGAAAAAAAATAATTCATTAATAAAGAAACAAGAATCAGACTGACAGAAATTTTTTAAATAACATCAGATATAAAAAAGAATGAAGTAATAGCTTTATTATCTTGAAAAAAAATCACAAATGGAAACGTTTAGATCCTTATAAAATGTCATTGGCATAGGAAGGCATAATAAAAAAAATATTTTCAGGAATACAGATCACAGATAATTTGCCTTAATTTGTGTAGGCAGTACTTAAATACTAATATTATTTTAACAGTTAAAATATACTCTATGATCTTTGAGGTTGGGGAAAAGAGGATGACCAAGTCATCTTGAAATAATTCAGTTTTATGAAAAAAGTAAAAAGATCAAAAAAAAGACTTGTAGAAAAGAGAGATAAAACATATGCATAATAAAAATAAATAAATAAATAAACAGCTGGAGTGCCTGGGTGACTTAGTCAGTTCAAGTGTCTGCCTTCAGCTCAGGTGATGATCCCAGGGTCCTGGTATTGAGCCCTGCATCAGGCTCCCTGCTCAGTGGAGAGTCTGCTTCTCCCTCCCATTGAGAAAAAAAATTTGACTTATTTATTTGAGAGAGATAATCTTTAAATTTTACTTATTTATTTGAGAGAGAGTGAGAAAAGAAAAACATGCACACAGCAGAGGGAATAACAGAGGGAGAGGGAGAAGCACGCCACTGAGCAGGGAACCCCCTGCGGGGCTCTATCCCAGGACCCGGGTATTATGACCTGAGCTATAGGTAGACACTTAACTCAGGTACCCCAATAAATACAATCTTTTAAAAAAAATAAATAATAATAAAAATAAATAATATTTCAGATAGTATGATTTTTTTAATGTAAGACTTGGTATAAAAACAGGATGACATACTTGTCTAATTATAGCAAAGACTTTGATAAGTTTAGATGCAGTAGTACATAAAAAATTTAACTTCTTTCATTAACTGATAATTTAATTAGATTAAATTAAGAGACATCAAAATTTAGAGAATCTAATAGTCCTGATCTATTAATAAATGTAGCCATCCTAACCCCAAAACAAGAGTCTTCAGTAAGTATATAAGCATAAGTTGAACATTTACACAAACAGGCCATTATTTAGGCCAGAAGTCTATGCCAATAAATTCCTAGAGTTAAATATCAGGCTATATTTTCCAAGAATAAGGCAATAAAATTAGAAAACAATGACCAAAATATTAAATTCATATAATTGGAAGTTAACTTCATACCTAAAAAGAAATAATACAGCTAATTCAGAAATTTTTAGAATTACAGTACTTTGGTAATATCAACTCTCAAAATGAGTAACGGACAGGTGGGGCTAGCAAGAGACTCGTGGGAGGATTAAATCATGGGCCCCTGTATCTCAGGTGCAGTAGAAGCAGTGGATTTGGAATTTCAGTTTTTCCACAAAGTTCCACCACAAGCTGGTTAGAACTGTGCAAAAGCAGGAAGGGAAGCCCCAGTAAAGTGGACTGGGGATGCCAGAAGGGGAGGCTGGAAGGGGGCGCCTGGTGCTCAGTGCCCATTACAGACCCCACATTGCAATCCCCCACAGGAGAGACTCACCAATTTTAGGCCCCACAGGGGAAGCTGGAGGTTCATCTCCTGACTTTTTGTAGGAGCTTTGCAGCTCAGCTGGTGAGAATTCTCCATCACCCTGCCTTTCTCCAAGGGACTTTTCTTCAAGCACCCTTCCCAACTTCTTCCTCCTCCATGAAATAATGTTCCTCTCCTTTGTTTCTCGCACTTGCCTGTGTTGGGACCTTAGCTTGCTCAGCCCAGACTGCCATTCTCTGCTCTTCCCAATAAAACCCATGCTGCTGGTCAAATAACTGGCAGATTGAGTTTAAGGCCAATTGAACTAATAAATTCAAGAACTTGCAAGGAACAAAATCAATATGCACAAATTAGTGGCACTCCTAGGTGCTCCGAAGAAACCATCAGAAAGAGACTGCGGAGAACAATCTCATTTACACCTGCATCCAAGACAGCAAGATACCTGGGAGGCCCCTGAACCAAGAACGTGACAGACCTGTCCTCTGACAGCCCTGCAACAATGACGACAGACAGGGAGGGGTACACACGGAGATGGGGAGGCACTGTGCTCAGGGAAGAACCCACACTGGGAAAATACCTACTCTCCCCAAAACCGGCTACAGAGTCCTCACTTTGGCTCCCGAATTTCCGGACTAGGCGCAAGCCTGGAGTGGGTGTGGATACGGGAAGGACCCCGCAGGGCTGAGGTGGGGAGAGCACGAGCACCAAAGCAGGGGGATGCTCCCTGACTGCAGACCATCTGAGGAGCCCAAGGAACCTAATCCGCGAGCACACAAACACAGACAAGGACCAAGGATCACCGGAGCCCAGAAAGGGGGGACCCCACAGCCCCGCGCACAGCACAGCAGGAGGCCACGTCTCCTCACACAAAACGACGGAAGCCCCAGTGTCTACACAGGGCGCCCTTTCTCTGTGGGGTCCTGAGACCACGAACCCCTTGACAGTCCACTAAGGGACTTCTCCTCACCTCCTCCAGCGTCTGGTCCTTAGGAGGTTGGACTGCTGCCAGTGTGGGCGCGTCCTCCACAACGGGTCCGGTCAGTGTGGATGCAGAGCCACACCCTCCTCAGCTTGTCCTGTCAGGGTGGGAGGCGCCCCACATTCTCCAGAAGTCTCCACAGTGGGTCCTGAAAAGGCAGGGCTCAGGTCTCAGCTGTGGCTGTGCAGCGTGGGCTCAGGGCTGGTGCTGGGGTCTGGCACCCTCTGCAGGCGGTGCAAGGCAGTGCAGGACTGTGGGAGCTCACCCTTCAGTGGAAGGTCCTGCTCCCTCCCCGGGTCCAGCTGATGCCATTTCATTCCGGAAATTCAAGCTGCATGGAGCCCAATACCCCCCAACTTTCCCCCATATAGCTAAGGAACAATGAATTGGAAACAATGTGGAATTACAACAGTCCTTGACCCAAACAGTGTCACTGAACATGGCCCTGATGCAGACCCACACTCTGACCTCAACTTGGTCTCAAGCCTGGACCCTACCCTAATCCAAGACCCTAACCCTAGCCCCCAACCCAAACAATGTTCACAAGAATCAAGAGGTACAAACTGCAAATATCCATCAATGGCAAGTGCATAAGCAAAGTGTGGTGAAGGGTTTGAATTTGGGTTCAGGTTCAGGTTTTAGTCAGAGTTCTAATCAGGCTTTGGGTTTAGTGTTAGGGTGAGGGTTTAGAGTGAAGGACAAGGGAACAGAGTTATAGTTTAGGGCTTTAAGTTTATGATTTAGGCTTTAAGACTCAGGGCTTATGGGATAAAGTTCAAGGTCAAATTTGGGGTTTGACTTCATGCTGAGATTTGGGTTCAGGTTTCATGACTTGGAGGTCTGGTTTAGGGTTTGGGTTCTTGGTTCAGGGCTTGGATCCAGGGCTCAGGTACAGGCTTTGGGTTCCATTCCAGGTTTGGGATTCAGGGTTCTAGTTTGGGCTTTAAGGTCAGCTTAGGTTTCAGTGTTGGTAGGGTTTAAGGTTAGTTTAGGGATGACACATTTTCTTCAGTTGTCATCATGGACAAAATAATTCTATCTGAAGTTTCTAAGTCAGAAATGTATTTCATCTGGGGGCGCCTGGGTGGCTCCGTGTGTTAAGCCTCTGCCTTGGGCTCAGGTCATGATCTCAGGGTCCTGGGATCGAGCCCTTCATCAGGCTCTCTGCTTGGCGGGGAGCCTGCTTCCCCATCTTTCTCTCTGCCTGCCTCTCTGCCTACTTGTGATCTCTGTCTGTCAAATAAATAGAATTAGTAAAAGCTATTATATGATCTTTTACAAACCATTTCCTATCTTTGCCTTCTCATGTGCCAAGACAGACAGGGATTATTTAAAACCCTGAAGAGAGTGCTCTTGCTTTTAAATTGCCTGTAACCTTCGTGTAATAGATTTATGATTGATGATAGATTTAGTTAAAATATAACTATTTAAAATATTTACTCTCAGTAAACGATTTCAACCTATGCTCATTTAAGTAACTTGGTGCATAATCCCTTTTCTATTAAACCATAGTGCAAGGACCAATGCCGCGTTTCCGAGAGAACCACAAGCTATTTTTCTAGAATGGCCATATGCATATATATCAGGCGTCCTGTTTTCACTCCCTTTGTGGAGCACCTACCCTGGAGGTCATGTAATAACCAATGACCAAAAAAACAAACCAAAAACCCAAACATCCAGGTTGAAGTGCCATCCCTGCCTGGAGTGGAGGAGACTGCTCAGACAGATCCCAGGCAGGCATCTCAGCCCAGGCCTGTGCTGGGGAAGCTGGTTCCTGGCTTTGGGCGCAAACTGGAAGCCAGCAAACTGACCCAAGAGTGCAGCTGGCCTTTAGGACTGATGATCTTTTCGCAGCCAGGCTGCCCGTGGACACCCGCTCAGAAAGCCAGGCTATGAGTCTGCCCAGCGCAGGCGCTGGCAATGGGGCAGCATGCTAGGGCATAGCCCTGCACCCCAGCCAGGGCTCAGGCCCCTGGAGTGAGGGGGCAGGGCCGGCGCAGAGAAGGGTCTTTGCTAATTTCCAAAGCTGGAAGTGAGCTCTCAGAGGACTCAGGAGGGAGGGGGGCGGGGGCGGGGCGGGGGGGGGCCAGGAGAAGGGGCTTTGCTAATTGCCCAGGCGGGAAGGAGGGGCACACAGCTCCAGGGTGCTGTGCTGAAGCCCATTCGGGACTGCAGGACCCACCATACTCGCTGCCCCTGCGCTCCCACGCTCCAGCTTAGCCCCAGAGGCCACGGTGTCCCGTTCTCATTCCTGCTGCCTGCTGCCCCTCCCTGCCCCATGGCTTCTCTGGAGGACCCTCTGCTCACAGGTAAAGTGACACCTCGACGTGCCCTCACCTGAAGCAGAAAAGGCAGGACAGGAGCGGGGGGGGGGGGGGTGGGGGTGGGGTGGGGGGGGTGGAGTGGTCGGGGCCCAGGCTTCCGGCAACCCCAGGGCACCAGGACCACCCAGGACGCCGCGCCACACCCCCTACGCAGGGGGTCGTGCCAGGACAGCGCCACAGGAGGTACCCCCCCCCTGCCAGCAGGCAGGCTAGCCCTCATAGTTCGGCACCCCCACGTGCAGGTCAGAGCCTCCTGCCATTCCCAGGGCACCCAGAACCCAGAGAGTGAGGCCTTGGGTGCTTTCTAGTGACAGATTCAAGGCAATTCTTCGACTTTGGGACTTCAGAGTTAACATAGTTTTCATTTGTGATTATTATTTTTGTGTGGGGGCCATCGCTTTTCTTTTGACTATGCTTGTTTTCACTCCCAGTTCTGAAGAAGCCCCTAAATCCTAACCCTGTTGAGGACTCCGAAAGCTCTCAGAGCAGCAGTGCTGGGGGACAGTGTGGACACATGGTTTGGTTTCTCCTCTGGCCTGCTTCTGTGGCAGCCCCGCTCTGTCCTCCTCAGACTTCAGAGCAATATCTGAACAAGTGGAGAAGCGACCAGGGGGTCAGGAAGGTGGCCACCGAAGAGTGACTTCTCTGGAGGGTGGCTGAGCAAGCAAGTGAGCATGTTAGTCCAGCTCTGCCTGCATTCAGTATGGAGCTGAACAGGGGCCAGGGAAGGGGAGGAGGAGCAGAGAGCAGGGACAAAGGGACCAAAGAGGAGATTCAGATGAAGGGAAGTAATGGGGAAGAAAGAGAAGAAACTCTAGAAGACAGGTATGTAGAAAGGAAAAGGGATGAAGTGGGCATTGGGAAAGGGCACCACCAGGGAAGGAGAGAGGGGAAGAAAAGAGGGAGGAAAGAGGAAAGGGGAAAGGGAGAAGGGAGGAGTCAGCATGCCAGGGCTCCCCCTGCATCTGAAGAAGAGGTGGCTGGTCCAGCTTGTCAAACAGGGTGCTCACTCTTTGGCCCCAGTTTCTGCTCCCGTGCTACTGGGCTTTTCCCGGAAGGCAGGCTGTCCCTTGGGACCTACTGGAGCCCACTGGAGCCCACAGGAGGGTGGGAGAAATTAGATGCCACCGGGTCCTGTCCTGAGCTTCTCCCAGCCACCAGCCTCACCACATGGTGAAAGAGGGACCCCAGAACAAAGGACGGACACAGGCCAGCATGTCTGCTGGTGGCCCTGGGCACTTAGCTCATCGCAGTGAACCACACCGCCTCCTCAACCCACGCTTTTAAAGCCTCCTTTTTCGTTTCTGGCTTTCATGTCTGTAGGAACATGAGCCAGATCTAACTCATCTCCGACAGACAATTCTGGCTCACCCTGTGTCAGATTTTTATGAGTGGCTGTGATAGAGTAAGATAGCAATGCTCCAACAAACGGACTGTTTCCTCCCACTTGACCTCAACAGTCTTATACATTTTCTTAGCGAAAACATCTTGTCTCCTTCCATTAAGCTCATAACGTGGTCTAATAGTATACATGCGCCTTCCTTAGATGCGAAGCGATACAGAGGTCCTTTTTTTTTTTTTTAAATTTTACAAGGTAAAGTCAGTGAACACATCCAACTTGACCAATACGTCTCTAAAATGTCAATCCAGGCAAAGCTTTTTCTGCCTACAGTTTGGAGCCTACGTGGTGACATTTTTAAAAAGCTTTCAGTCCCTCAGTGAGGCTCTTAGAAGCTAGCCAGGGCTTACTACGTGCCAGGCACTGTGTCAGGTGTTGGAGCTAAAGGGAAGGAGAGCTTGGAGGCTGGCTGGGGAAAGACATCCATGACACAAGCACAGCTAGAAACGGAGGCCAGTGCTAGAAAAGAGAGAGCAGGCTGCATGGAGAGTGTGTACCATGGGGCTTGTGAGCTCACGAATAAGTGGGAGTAACTGGAGTGGGGAGATGGGGGAGAGAAGAGGGTCTTCCCATCAATGGGAATCACCTGTGCTTGGAGGCAGGTGCCATGAGAGGTCTCCACAGGAAGAAGGAGGCCGTGTGGTTGAAGGGCAGAGAGATGGGGCAGAACAGGCATCAGTCAGTTGGAGGGGTATGAATAGACTGATGGGAGGATTATGGGTGCCTTTGGAGAACTGAGAATTTGTTAGAAGATCAGTGCAGATTTCTATGGAGACAAATGCCAGGAACTGATAGGTCTTTGAAAGGTCACTCTGGCTGCCTTTTGGCAAAGGTGTTGGTAAAAGGCACTTGCAGGTGTGAACACACCAGGTGGGAGGTGAGTGCAGGAAATCGGGTGAGGGAGCATGGGAACTTGGTCCCGGGGTATATAAGGGAGAATAGCCTTTAAGGAGTTCCACAAATTGGCACCAGCTGTGGCTTCATTACAGAGCTGGAAGGGGGAGGTGGGTGTGTCCTGGAGGTTACAGAAATTACATGAGAAAGGGAAGTCTTTTTAGATCTCTTTTTCAACTAGAGGAACTCTCACCTTATTGATAGAATTCCAGAGTGGGAACCAATGATATGAGGACATCTTTGAAATGTCTGAATATGTTCTTCGACATCTTTGCAAGTGACGAGGAGACCTTGACCTTAGGAGGCCTTGGCCCTCTTTGTAGCCAGAAAGATTTCACCTACAGATTTGGGTTCTCCCTTTTAAAGTCAAGGAGTCAGTCCTTCCAAAGGACACCTCCTATCATTTTACCCTCTCATCATACCTCACGTGCTGGCATCTCCAAGACCCTCTGTTCCAGGTTGAGAGTATCCACTTTGGCCGGGCTGGTCTTGCCAAGAACACCACCACAGGAAATCTAGAGCCTGTAGTGCTATTAATAACATCATCTAAGACTGTGTTTGCTGCCCTCTTGGCCTCTTCCCACCATGACTCACTGAAGCTTTTAACACATTGTATCCATTAAGCTATAGTTCCCAAAGCTCATCTTCTCTAGTGCCATTAGTTTTTAGGGGACCAGGCAAACCTTAAACTTGTCCCCCCTAATTGGATCCCTGTGCCCCCACAATCTATTTGAAAGCCTTTCACCATGATTCTTGAATGAGATCTGAGACCACTGCTGGTACCTAACACTTCTTGGCACCTTGTCTGTTAGGTTCTTGGAAGAGGAGATGGCTATGGAGGTGAGTGGGAATGGGAGTGGGAGGATTTCTCCCTTCACTTCCCTTTTTGTGTTTTCAAATAATGGGTTTTGAGGGGGCGGGAAAGTTTAACCAGACCATTTATTTTCCATCTCCCATCGATAAAATGTTTACCACTCCACACTGGAAGAATTTATATCTTTCCTTTGAATCTCCAGGAAAATCTCCCAAACCCAGACCACCACCATGTGGATTCAGCCATCTTCTGATTCACCTCCAGATTGTCTCCTCCTAAATGCTCAAGCCACTGGTTAAGGGCGAAATGTTCAATGCCCAAGCAATTAAGTGGGGAACACGTTTATCTAAGCAATTGCATGCAGCTCTCTATCTGCATACAGGGGGTCTCTCCCAAGCATTTCCAACCTCAGCAAAAGAAGACAAAGCCCCAGCAGTCTGGGGTATATATCATTCATTCATTCCTGTGTTCAACACTCATGGCGGATCCCCAGCAAGACAGTGGGAGAGCAAGGACTGGAGAAATCCTGGAAGCTGAAGTTGAGGAGGATTTCAAATTCAAGTCAGAGATGAAAGAAACATCTGGACTTGGTCCTCAGGTACATGCAGTATTCTGAACTGAGGCTAGAACCAGAGACCATTCTAATGAAAGGCCTCTACAGGTGGGCTCCAACTCAGTTTCGTGTATATTCATTCATGAAATAGCTCTTTGGGTCAACATGCAGAAGAAAACCATTTCAGAAAACTGACAATGAGGAGAGGAAAGGGAAGCCAGAAGGCTTGTGAATGGGGAGAGAGGAGGACCCAGGGCAGGAAACCAAGAATCCCTCCCTGCCCTCCTTGCTGCCAGGGAGGTCTGAGGGACTAGTTTCCACCTGGGATCCCAAGTCCAGAACAAAAGCAGCGGGGCCACGGCGGGGGAGGGAAGGGGGTCCTCAGCACGGGCGCATGGGGCTGCGGAAAGATGGGGGCTAGCGTGCCTGCTGGCGGGGGGCACCTCGCAAGGCGCTGTCCCCAGCCCGACCCCATGAGGACCCGGGTTTGGCGCAGCGTCCGGGGTGGTCCCGGTGCCCTGGGGTTCGCGGGAGGCTGGGCCTCCACAACCCCCCTCTTCGCCCCCAGGTCGGGTCCGCGCTTTCTGCTCCAGGTGAGGGCGCGGCGCGGTGTCACTTTACCCCTGTGCAGAGGGTGGTCCGGAGAAGCCTTGGGGCGGGGAGGGGCAGCAGGCAGCAGGAGCGGGACAGCGGAGCCTCACATGGGAGCGTACGGGGGGCGAGTCCGGTGGGTCCTGCAGTCCCGACTGAGCCGCAGCACAGCACCGCGGCGCTGCCCGCCCCTCCTCCGCCAGCCCCTCCACCTCCTCCCAGACTCTCAGCCACATCCTCTGTGAGCTCACTTCCAGCTTAGGCAATTAGCAAAGCGCCTTCTCCCCGCCGCCCTCCACCCGCCCCCGCCCCCCTCCCTCCTGAGTCCTCCGCGAGCTCCCTTTTCGCTTTGGCAATTAGCAAAGCCCCTTCTCTGCCCCGCCCCCGCCCCCTCCCCCTCCCTCCTGAGGCCCCGCCCTGGCTGGGGCGCGGGGGAAGCCCAGGGGGCTGCAAGCTTAACCAGCGCTGGCGCTGGGCAGCCTCCTAGCCTGGCTCCTTGAGCGGGTGTCCACCCGCGGCCTGGCTGCAAAAAGATCATCAGTCCTGTTAACCCTGGCTGCACTCTTCCGTCAGTTTGCTGGCTTCCAGATTGCGCCCAAAGCCAGGAACCAGCTTCCCCAACACAGGCCTGGGCTGAGATGCCTGCCCAGGATCTGTTTGAGCAGTCTACTCATCTCCAGGCAGGGATGGCACTTCCACATGGATGTTTGGGTTTTTTTATTGTTTTTTGGTCATTGGTTATTATTACATGACCTCCAGGGTAGGTGCTCCACAAAGGGAGTGAAAACAGGATGCATGATATACCCCTCACCTCCCATGCTGTCTTTCTCTTAAATAATAAGCACTGCTGAACTATCTTAGATTCTGTACCTTCTCTCCAGCCATGAACCTATCACTGTCTTTAACTCTTGAAAACTTCATTAGACAAATTAATGTGGTGAAGGAAGCAATATGAGAAAGCCTATTAATCTGATGAGCATGGAACTGAACAAACCCTATAGATACTTTCCCTTTGATTTCTAGCCTATCAATACCTACAGTGAGTCACATACACTCAAGATTATTGTTTTTATTGTATACTTCATATATTCATTGATTTTGGACTCGTTATCATTTCGTTGAAGTGTTAAACTATGGTAATAAACAAACTTTTAATTAACTTTTCCTCCTATGATACAAATATAACTTGCACTTGAGCTTTAGCTAATTTTATGTTCTAAAATTGCCAAAACAAAATGATCAAGGTTTCTAGATTATTTACTGTATTTTCTACTATATAATATTGTTCTATCTCTTCTGTATAAAGAAAATGAATGCTTGGGGCTCTTGGGTGGCTCAGTGTGTTAAAGCCTCTGCCTTCTGCTTAGGTCATGATCCCAGAGTCCTGGGATAGAGCCCCACATCAGGCTCTCTGCTCAGCAGGGACCCTGCTTCCCTTCCTTTCTCTCTGCCTGCCTCTCTGTCTACTTGTGATCTCTGTCTGTCAAATAAATAAATAAAATCTTTAAAAAAAGAAAATGAATGCTTGATAACTAAATGAATGCTTTACTGAACAAATTAAATATGGCAATAGCATTTTATTTTATCATGCTTCACATATTAAACAATAATATTATATCACTAGTCTACAAATAATCTACTCGCATAGTCATTTGGAAGCTTTTAGCAAAAGAATTCTTCCTCCTGATTGTAGTATAAAAGCCACAGAAATATACAGAAGACTCCTAGGATAGAAAGTTAAATCCAGTTATCCGTGATGCCTTGAGGAGGACCTGACCTATGTATGTCCTGGGATGCACTAGTAACTGTTACATGTGATAGGATTATATTTAATATATACAGTTTCATTTACTTCACAAAGGACATATAAATTTGAGAATAAAATATTTGATGAATCTATAAAGTCTATATCTATTTGTAACTAATGTGGTAGAATTAAGATGTTAATTTGAAAAAAAATTCATTGAACACATACACATATTCAATTGTTTTTATATATATAAACAGCATTATTTATTTATGTAAATAAATGCATTGTCTGTAAAATCCATTTACTTATCAATCATAAGGGTAATTTTAAGTACTAAGAATAAGAAATATGTGAAAAGATAAGTGTTCAAGAGTGCAGTTTGTGGTAATTAATACAATATGATAGGCTCATGAAAAAGATATATTACTTGAACTTAAAAGCTTCTATAATTAAGCGATGACCACTTGAAATTTGTAATTAGTCTTGCTGCAGTTTTTCCTTGCACTTATTGCCCTTCCCCAGAAGTTCATTAAGAATTTCTGTGAATGTCCTTATGTTTAATCTCATTCATAGATTCCACTGCTGCTCACAAAACAAAGCCAAAAAGAGAGGTAACTCTATGTGGCACTCCATCCACAAGCAATACATTCATAAATAATTAAAAAGCTCTCTACTTCATTTGTTACCCATTCAGCTGATAATTTAAATGAGTAACTGAGGCCATTTTATCAGCACTTTTAATAGAATGCGACTCAGAAACTTCACAGTGTTATTTAAGAAGAAATGCTCACGTGTTAAGGTTTTTATTTTTTTAAATCAACAAAATAATTTTCAAATATTAAAAGCAAATGTCTCCTTTTCCTCCAAGTTTCCTTGCTATGTCAAAGTTACAAATAAATACATTAAAATCGTATTTTGAGTAGTAGATAAAAACAAAAGTTTTGAAACTGTGGGTTCAGTGTCTGGGTTAACTTGTATAAATATCTGAACTCAATGTATTTAGACTTTATTAGATTTTTTTTAGACTATTTAAAAATACATGCTGAGATAATGACAACATTATTTTATTCATTTTAATAAATAAATTATTTTATTTAATTATGTTTAGATATTTATTTATTAAATTAATGATTTAATATTTAATAATCTAAATTTGAAATATTTTAAATTCTAAAAATATTTATTTAATTAAATTGATATATTTAATATAAATAATAAATTATTTAATCATTATTATAATTATGCAATACATTATGTATTGTGTAATAATTGCATTTTAATAAATAAATAAATGTATTATTTACATTATTTTATTTTATTTTATTTTATTTACTTGACAAAGAGAGGGAGAACGCAAGCAAAGGGAGCTGCAGGCAGAAGGAGAGGGAGAAGTAGGCTCCCAGCTGAGTAGAAAGTTCAACCTGGGGTTCCATCCCACGACCCTGGGATCACCACCTGAGTCGAAGGCAGATGCTTAAGTGACTGAGCCATCCAGATGCCCAAGGCTTTGTATTCTTCGCTTCTAAATATTGATGCTCCTTCATCTCTGGAGTTAGTAAATTGATGTTGAGAATTCATATCAAAGAATTGATAGTAGCTGTTAAACAGAAACATGTAATTTAGGGGAAAAAAAAGAACAGAAGGAAGAGAAAGGCCAAAAGTCAAAAGCACATTAATATAAAATTTAATTAGATAAAAAAGCTGATATTCCTGAAGGGGGCTAATAAAAGAGCTGCAAAGAGCTGATAGGATTAGGAAAATTGTCCACTCCTGGTCATTTCATAATTTTAAACTATTCCTTATTAATAAATATACTTAGTTCCAGAAACACAAGCACATAGGAACATTTCCACCAAGTTTCCTCTAACAGCATTTACAAATTAGACGTTCAAACAATGCAGTTCATTACATGTTGCATCTGTATCTTAAAGTTTAAACACTTTCTGTGACACATTTTCCAACAATTAAAATTAAAAAATATATATATACATATATATCTATGTATATATATATATACCTTATCCCTATGGAAAAAATATATATATAGAGAGAGAAACCTTATCCCTAAATGAAACCTTTCTTTGTTTATTAGCATAAGTAGGTAAATTAGCAACAACAACAACAACAAACAGCTAATATTATAGAGGTAGGAACAATTTACCTTTTCATTCATTGCTATTTTCTAAAAATTCCTATTTTATTTTTTTCTCAAGTCTGTCATAATAATTTTCTAAATCTCCTGCCTTTTTCAATTTTTTTCTTTTAGTGGAAATCTCTATTTCATATTTATTTTCTCTTCCTCCACTCTTTGCTCTAATAATTCAATGTATTATTAGATTTTCTGTTTTTCTCTTTATCCAGATATATCTTTTCTTTCTTTCTTTCTTTTTTAAATAATTTGATTTGCTGGCATTTTACATCAGTACATGCTTTCTTATGGATGTTAGAAATGTCTGTGGAACTACTAGAAGAATAAACTTTTTTACCTTTAAGAAGTTTACAGTCTAGAGTGCCTGGGTGGCTCAGTTGGTTAAGTGTCTTCCTTCAGCTTAGGTCATGATGCCAGGGTACTAGGATCCAGTCCTGCATCAGCTGCCTGCTCAGCAAGGAGTCTGGTTCTTCCTCTCCCTCTGCCCCTCCCTCTCTCTCTCTAATAAATAAATAAAATCTTTTAAAAAAAGACTTACTGAAATCTGAGACTGAATTACTAAATTCAGTCTTAATAGAAGACAGCTAAACAAAGCAATAATCACAACTGGAAAATTTAGCGAGATCATGGTTTAACATTTTTGGTTGACACAGGACCTCTTTCAGTAACAACTTTCCCTAAATATCAATTTCTTTTTAAGGCAAAAAATTTTGACAAGAAATCCAGATCCTTCTGATCATTTTCATATCAATTTAAGGTGACATCCTCAGAGTATATAATCAAATATGTAATTATTCTATCTGTTGCCTTGTATATTGCCTGTATCTTTTTCAGACTCAAAGTTCCATTGAGGTAGAGTTTTTTTTTTTAAGCAGAGATTTTTAAAGTGTTTGATATATACAAGATGCTTAATAAGTGTTTACAAAGCCTATGTATTACAGAAGCTTTAAACAGGCTTTAAAATAATGCAGGTGATATTAGTGGTCATATCAAACAATTTTTAGGTTTCAGTCATGTAAATAACTACAATTCTCAGAGACAGAGAAACATACAAATGGTCTGGGTCCAGTAGGATAATGCTAGCATGTGTTGTAAATTCTCTTATATGACCTTATTCTTGCAAGAATTGGTTATGTGGCAGAAAAAAAGGTATCACTATCTTATACTTTATTATTTAAAGAGATTTATGGAAGTCTTAATTTCTTACACTACCCCTTTGTTTCAGTGGACCCAATTTCCGTGGTAATGGTGAGAGGAAAGTAGGCAATTTAGGCAGCAGCAAAAATCTCCTACAAGGCACTATAAAATAAGGCTTGTTCTAGATCATGGGTCTGTCCAAAGGGGAATGTTAAGGGGTAGAATGGATGATGGATGCATTGTGGACTTATAACTTTAAGATTAATACTGTTATGCCCCAATAATGGGTCTATGATTAAAGGAGCGAGACTGATGTAAAGCAAAGTTCAAGCAAAGCTTTATTTCATGCCAAGCATCAAGAATCTAACCAAACGTTCGGGGCCACACCTCTTATGAGAGAAGGAAACCCTTTGCTGTTTCACAGTCTAGCTTTTAAGGGCAAAGGCCATGCAGTCAGGCCTGGCCACGCACAGGTGACCAATGAGATTTTAACACACACAGGAAACTCCACAGTGAGGCTAGGTGACCAATTGAGGTTCAATTTACCCTAGTATAGACATTTGACCCAGCCTATTACACCTTGATTAGGATTGGTGCAAAAAAGGTTCCCAAAGGGCGGAGGAGTGGGGCATACTCCTTAGTATCTAGGGAGACAATATGCAAACACCGCCCCCCTCCCGCTGATTGATGTCTCCACCTGGCCTGACCCACCCTTGTATATGGGCTTTGTTACCTGGAGCTGATTTCCAGGACTTGTTTTTAAGTGAATCCCCTGGGGGAAGGGGAACAAGGACAGTTTAAGGGTTAACCTCAATGAAAGCCTCTTGCTAAAATATAAAAATATAAAATAGGTCCTTACATTACAACAACTCAGTAGGGAAAGTCCCAGTGTGGTGATAAAAGAAGTGAGGTAACTTGCATTGCACATTTTTTTTTAAAACGTGTAAGTTGTATTTTTCCGTGCCATTACATCATACTTTATCTTCATCTCTGTCTACTAGTTTAAAACTAGTTAAACAAACTCAACAATTTTTTTAAAAATGTTTTATTTATTTATTTAAGAGCAAAAGCCAGAGAGAGAGAGAGAGAGAGCATGAGCAATATGGGGCTCGATCCCAGGACTCTTGAGATCCTGATCTGAACCAAAGGCAGACACTTAACTGACTAAGCAAATGAGACTCCCACAAACTCAACAATTTTATAAAATTTTTATTTGTTGGGGTGCCTGGCTGGAACAGTCAGTAAAATATATAAATCTTGATCTTGGAGTTGTACGTTTGAAATCCACCTTGGGTGTAGAGGTTTTATTTAAAAATAAAATCTTTAAAAAAATTTTTTTTTCATTTTTTTATTTAAGCCATTGTATGGCAGTGTTGATCACTATATTGTACACCTGAAACTAATATTAACCTTATTTTAACTAACTACAATTTAAATAAAAACTTTAAAAATAAAATAAAAATAATAATCATAAAAATAAAAAAGAGGAAAAATTATTTGGCAGGCAATTTTCTTAATTGCATTATTATTTATTATTATCATAGTCTGTGTGTGTCGGTGGGAAGTGGCTGGTATTACAGTGAGTTCCATATCTGTGTTACACTGAGGTCCATGTCTGTAGTCAGTCTTTTTTTTCTTTTAGTTTATTTTCAGGGATCCAAAATTCATTGTTTATGCACCACACCCAGTGCTTCATGTAATAAATTCCCTCCTTAATACCCACCACTGGGCTCACCCAACCACCTGCCACCCTCCTCTTCAAAACCCTCAGTTTGTTTCTCAGAGTCCACAGTCTCTCATGGTTTGTCTCTCCCTCCGATTTCCCCCAGCACACTTCTCTCCATCTCCCAGTGTCCTCCACGTTATTCCTTATGTATTGATTCTTATAAGAACTTTTATTTCTTTCCCTATTCTGCTTTGCATATGCTTACCTTAGATGTTAAAATGTTATAAACCTCTCCTGCCTGGTCCATTTTCTCTCTCTTCTCTCATGATTTCTCATGCTCTCCCTGCCAACCCCACATGCCTTACAATATCTGGATATGACTAATTTCTTCCTGAGCTACTTTATTCTACTCTGCCATATGGTTGCCCTTCCCTCTTCTGTACCATAACTTCTATCCCCTGCATTTGTGCTTTAAGAATACCTAATTCTTTTCACTGCATCTGTATCTTTGAGGTCAATACTCAGTAGTGCAATTGCTAGGTCATAGGCTAGCTCTATTTTACTGGAAAGAAGGGCCATATGCACCCCAGTGTTCATAGCAGCAATGTCCACTATAGCCATTCTGTTGAAAGAGCCAAGATCCCCTTCAACAGACAAATGGATAAAGAAGATGAGATCTATGGATACAATGGAATATCACTCAGCCATCAGAAAGGATGAATACCCAACTTTTGCATCAACATGGATGGGAATGTAGGTGATTATGTTAAGTGAAATAAGTCAAGCAGTGAAAGTCAATCATCATATGGTTTCACTTATTTGTGGAACCTAAGGAATAGCATGGAGGACATTAGGAGAAGGAAAGGAAAAATGAAGTGGGGGTATTGGAAGGGGAAATGAAACATGAAAAACTATGGACTCCAAGAAACAAACTGAGGGTTTTAAAGATGAGAAGGATGTGGGGATGGGTGAGCCTGGTGATGGGTATTAAGGAGTGCACATATTGCATGGGGCATTGGGTGTTTTACACAAACAATGAATCATGGAACACTACTTCAAAAACTAATGATGTATTGTATGGTAACTAACATAACATAATTTAAAAAAAAAGGAGGGGGACAATACCTAACACTCAATCTTTGCTAGTTTCTTGTTTACCTCCTTTTAAGAGTAAGCTCATTAGTGTTTTTTGTTTCTTTGTTTGTTTTTGTCTCAACTAAAAGAAGAAAAATAATACACATTATTTTGAAAACTTTTTGAACAGTGTACAAACGTTAGTCAAGTCCACAATGTCTCATCTCTTCTTCCTCCTAACATGGCTAAGATGAAAAACCCTTTATCTGGGAAAAGATCATTCTCCTGCCACCTTGTGTAAGATTTTGGCTTTAGCTTAGATTATCCTTTCTTTCCTTTTCTGAAAATAAGTTGAAAATATTAATAGCCTCAGTTTCTTCTTCCAAAATATGACTGCTTCTTTACCAAGTGCAAAAGCAACCCATTTGACCATAGTAAACAGCTTGGACCTACTTTTTTTGGCTCACTGTTTTAGTGAGACAAGTGGAGTGAAGATGACACACCATTTCCAAATGTATTAATAATTGGTAGACCATACTTATAAATTGAAGTTTTGTTGCCATTAAACTATGACCAGACTCGCTATAATTACAGAGGTAAATTCTTTATATTTACTATATTTGAAATTACCATATAATACCAAAATAAAATTATGATTATGTGAAGAGTCTGTAATATTAAGAAGATGACTTTGAAATGATTGCTTATCTAATTGAAATTTCCCATTTTATAATCTTGTATAAGCTTCCGTTGTCATTTCCTATTTAAAATCTATTAGAAGGCACTCTTATTTTCCCTTAAGTGGGAAGTCAAATGTGGAACAAATTCATCCCAAAGGAACTGATTCTATATTCCACTGAAGACCAGGTGGCTTCCATGTGGCATTTTGCCTCTTGCATATTGTTCATCTCCTACAACAAATGGGGGTATGCTCTTTAGTAAACTAATTCAACTCAATTAGAGGCATTGTCTTCAAGGGATAACATCATAGAGACTAGAATCAGAATCATACTTTTGGGAAAATTGGGCCCAGGATTTTTGTTTTGTTTTGCTTTGTTTTAAGATTTTATTTATTTATTTGACAGGCAGAGACCACAAGTAGGCAAAGAGGCAGAGGGTGGGGGGGAAGCAGGCTCCCTGTTGAACAGAGAGCCTGATGCCGAGCTTGATCCCAGGATCCTGAGATCATGGCCTGAGCCGAAGGCAGAGGCTTAACCCACTGAGCTACCCAGGGGCCCCTGGGCCCAGGTTTTGATGGCTTCTTTCCTCAATCTTATAAAACCTATTTGAACTCTACTGGATGCCAGAACTGCTTAAAAATATTTGGTCCCTTGTAATTTTAACCTTCCAGTATTCAATGCACCTGATCCATGTAATATCCTATAGTATTTTTGTCAAATGAAGACTCTCAAAGTGTGTTTCTTGGGAGACACTTTTCAATTGGTTGCTTACATTTCTGCATTTATTATTTGTTCTAGGCCATCCTTTGAAGATGGTTGTATTGAATAGACTTGGAAGACAGAAATAGTATCTTTTTTTTTAACTTAACCTGTTGTGTTTGCAAATATTATCTGCCTCTGTTTTGATTCTTCTTGTGGGAACTGAGGCTCAGAACTGATATATAACTCCCATCCCTACACACACACAAACACACACACACACACACAAACACACACACACACACACACACACACAAATAATGTTAATATTCTGGCTACCTCTATTGCTGTGAATAATAAACTATATTATTTCTGAAACATGAGACTGCGTCTTCTATCAACCCCCAAGAAACTACGGCAGACTCATACACCAGCTTTCAAATAAGGGAAAATAATCTCAGATGCTTTATATTTTTTGATAGTGTTACCTACTTCTGAACATATGACTGAGCACATATAAAGCTGGAGCCATGACCATTTAGAGCTTCTTCTTGGAAGAACTATGCATTCACTAGTAAACAATAGTAGTTTCATCTTTTTTTTTTTCCTCCTGGACACCATTTCCTGTCTCAAACTGTTGCTCAAATTGGATGGAGTCTAAGGTCCTTTGAGGAAATTTTTGTTTAATGATTCAAAATAAAATAGGAAGAGTCTAAAGTGCTAAAAATACTTCTAGATAAAAGGTATAAGATCATGCCAGAAAGGATAGTAATTTTATCTAACAACTGCCTGTTCACCCCTTTTTTGTTCATTAACTAATCTCCAAATTCCTGACTAAATCCCTTTTGTAAGCCAGAATGTGAGCTAAAAACTGGGATTTTAAAAAATTTTCATTTGAAATCCAATTAGTTAACATATATGGTTGTATTAGATTCATGTGTACAATATAACATATAGCACTCAGTGCTCATCATGACAAGTGCTCTAATTAACCCCCATCACTTATTTAATCCATCACTCCTTTCAGATCCCCTCAAGTAACCATCAGTTTGTTCTCCCTAATGAAATGTCTGTTTCTTGCTTTGTTTCTCTTTCTATGTCTTATTATTTCCCCTTTGCTTGTTTGTTTTGTTTCTTTTATTCCATATATGAGTAAAGGTATTTGTCTTTCTCTGACTGACTTATTTCACTTTTAGCATTATACTGTCTAGTTCCAACCATGTTATTGCAAATGGCAAGATTTCAGTCTTTTTTATGGCAGAATAATATTCCATTGTATATAGATACCACTTATTCTTTATTTATTCATCAATTGATGGATACTTGGGCGCTTTCCATATCTTAGCTTTATAAATAATGCTGCTATAAACATAGGGGTGCTAGCATCCCTTTGAATAAGTTTTCTTATATTCATTGGGTAAATACACACCAACAGGATTGTTGGATCACAAAGGACTTCTATTTTTAAATTTTATGGAAATTCCATACTGTTTTCAAATATGGCTGTATCAGTTTGCATCACCACCAACAGTTCACAATTGTTACTTTTTCTTTTTTTTTTTTAAGATTTTATTCATTTGACAGAGAGAGATCACAAGTAGAGAGAGAGAGAGGAGGGAGCAGGCTCCATGCCTGGCAGAGAGCGCGATGTGGGACTTGATCCCAGGACCCTGAGATCATGACCTGAGCTGAAGGCAGAGGCTTAACCCACTGAGCCACCCAGGCAGCCCCCACAAGTGTTACTTTTTCACATCCTCTCCAACACCTTTTGTTTCTTGTAGTGTTGATTTTAGCCATTCTGACAGGTGTGAGGTGGTATCTCTTTCTAGTTTTGCTTTGCAATTTCCTGATGATACATGATGATGGACATCTTTTCATGTATCTACTGAACATTTGAATGTGTTCTTTGGGGAAACACTTGTTCATGTCTTCTATCCATGTTTTTATTGGATTATTTGTTTTTGGATGTTGACTAAAAACTGGATATTAAGTAACACACAAGACAGGTTTCCTTGAGCTTAAATTTTATTTGCATGAGTATCATTAACAGGAAAAAATATGCATATATGTATGTACAAGTGTGTTTATGTATACATCTATCTATCTATCCTCTATCCCATGTCTTCTAATTGTGGTAAATCCTGTGAGGTGGGGAATGGGATAGTCTGAAGAAATATGCTTCTGGATATGCTGGGTAAGCAAATTTAATTGCACTCAGATGCATTGGATATAAGTGAATCACTCAAATGAGTTATTTAATATTATATAGAAACAAATTAAAAGTTTATGTAGTTGAAAATAATAGGTAGTTAAAATAATTTTTTTGTTTGTTGTTTTTGTGTCTTTTTTTGTTTATATATACTATGGTGTGAATGTTTATGTCTCCCAAAATCATATTATGAAATCTAACTCTGTAAGTGCTAGTATTAAAACATAGGGGCCGTTGGGAGGTGATTAGGTCATAAGTGGGATTACAGTCCTTTTAAAGGAGACCCCAGTGAGTTCTCTTGATTCATTCATCATGTACGTTTACAGTGAGAAGATAGCCATCTATGAGGAAGTGGGCTCTCCCTGGATCTGCCCATTCCTTAATCTTGAACTTCTCCGTTCTAGAACTGTGAGAAATAAATTCCTGTTCTTTATAAGCTATTAAGTCTATATCATGTCCGTTATAGCAGCCTGCATGCAGAAGGACACTATGACCTAGAATGAGAGCAATAAATATAAAGTTTCAGTAAAGTCAGTTGGTACAATGTTTTTTTTTTTTTTTTTTAATTAGAGAAGACATGCTGCTTCATGTTAAACCTTGATATTGTATATGTTTCTTGAAGGGCCACTTCTTACTCCTTTGTGTGTTTTCCACAAAGTCCAGGATGATGCCTTACATAAAGGTAATATTTTATAAATACTGTTGGAAATATATACTTCTCTAAAATCTTATTTTGCCTACAGATTAATTGGATCCACTTTGCCTTGTGTAGAATATTTGAAATATATTAAGAACAGAATGTCTCTCTAAATAACATTTAGAATCATCATTAGTTTATGACTCCTGACTGATTTGTTTATGCAGTGATACTTACTGCAAGAACACTGAAGTTTGTAATATAATTTTGAATTAATCACCAAGCTAGTATATTTTATCTTATGAAAAAATAATTTCTCATGTTGGTTTAATTCTGCTCTTATGTTATGGTCATGACATTTTCATTAAAATAAAGTAGAAAATAGAAGTAAATAATAAATGAAAAATAAAAATTAAAAAATAAAAAAATAAAAGCAAATCTCTTGTGAAATGTTAAACTTTTCTTACTTATTTTGTTTTGCTTTTCTTCTACCATGCTGGCAAAGCTGTATATTGCAGATAGGTACAATTTTCTAGGTGCTAGGTTTGTTACTTTTGCTAAAATTTTCAAAATATAAGGAGTTGAATAGTCATGGATTGTTTATTAAACTCCTTATCTACACATATAAAAATAAAACAATGATGGTGACCTGGGTATTTCTAAAATTGTATTCTGTTTTTCCATACTATGGTTTACAATGTAATTAATAAAGATTCTGCATATATTAACATCATCCCATTCTATCTCATCTGTATGTCCATACAGAGCATGTATGATTTCTATTCATTGCTATGTTGTGGTGAAGAGATTGTCTGAAGTAGCCTATATTTATGCAGGTAGATCTTAAGCTACGGTGCTCTTGTTTATTTGCTTGTTCGTGATCAGTATGTTTGAAAGATGGTAACTATTGCATCAGGTGTGACGATTAAAAAATATTATTGGTGCCTGATACACTGTGATAAAATAGGTAAGTCAATTCATAATTTGTTAATTAAATTAGAAAAGAAATTCCTTTGGATTTGTTCTTTATTAAGAGTTTTTTTTTTTTTAACGAATGCCTTGGGATGTTTTTTGTGTAATATATATCACATGCCTCAACCTTTAAATTTGAATTTAGAAAAGAGTTATCAGAATGAGCCTAGAAAATATTGTTATGGGGGCGCCTGGGTGGCTCAGTGGGTTAAGCCGCTGCCTTCGGCTCGAGTCCCACATTGGGCTCTCTGCTCAGCAGGGTGCCTGCTTCTTCCTCTCTCTCTGCCTGCCTCTCTGCCTACTTGTGATCTCTCTCTGTCAAATAAATAAATAAAATCTTAAAAAAAAAGAAAACATTGTTTTGAAATATTTTTGTTCTGTTGTATTATGTTAACTTAGGAAATAATGGTAGTTATTTTTATTAGCATTTCCTACTTTCCACATGCCCTTACAGATGAGATATCATGTTTTTCCTACTCTTTTTATCGTGGTTGTTATATTCTTCATGATCAATAACAATCAATGAAAATTCATAACATTAATTTTCTTTGGGAAAGTGATATTTTAGCAGGAATCCATGACCAAAAATTTTAGCTGTTGTTCTTCCAGGAGATGAGACTATCAATGTTCCCGAAATTTCAAGAAATAGAACTTATTAATTGTGTTGGTTGATGTTTATTGTCTCTGAACTTAGAGGTGCATAATTCAATTTAAAATTTATTTTGGGGGCGCCTGGGTGGCTCAGTGGGTTAAAGCCTCTGCCTTTGGCTCATGTCATGATCCCAGGGTCTTGGGATCGAGCCCCGCATCGGGCTCTCTGCCTAGCAGGGAGCCTGCTTCCTCTTCCCTCTCTCTCTGCCTGCCTCTCTGCCTACTTGTGATCTCTATCTGTCAAATAAAATAAATAAAATCTTAAAAAAAACGGAGTGGACCTTATGGGGGTGCTTATCTGAAATTGAGGGACATTATAAAAAAATAAAAAATAAAATTTATTTTGAATTGAAAACAAGATCTTACTGAAGTTTAGGCATCCCACTTTATATCAGGCCTCCAGTACATTCTAATTTATTTATAGAAAATATCATAAACATGAATGACACTTTTCCTATTGCATTTATATGAAACTGCAATGACTCAAAGATGTCAGATTTGAAAAGCACTACCTTTCTATAATTTCTGTTTCCTAGGAGGAATGGATATACCATTTTAGCTCAATTATCCAACAGTATTCAAAACCACCATGAATTTTAAAACATAGTTATTACACCCTAAAAATCAAGTATGAAAATGTATAAACAACCAAATCTCTATCTGTAAATGAAATACTCCCACACAGACGGGTTTTAAAACTTTCTAACTTAAGGAATTTGATAGCACAGACTCAGGGTAGTAGTTTCAGTGCCTACAGTATACTTTCAGGGAGAGAGTAATGTAAGCTCTGAGTCACTTTCTGCCTAGAGATGACCTAATAGTGGTTCTGGCATTGTTTGTTTGTTTTTGAAAATACGTTCCTGGGCGTCATTCAGAAAATGCATAGTTTGGCATCTATATAAATTAAGGATGATCTTTTTGAACTTTTGTCTTTCATTACATCAAATTAAAATAATTGTACAGAAATTCCACTAAATTAAGCATTGTTAGGAAATGTGTAAATTGGAGCTACTCAAATTAGTTGCTCTTTGAACTATGTGCTGTTGGTTCAGGATTAGATAAGGAGTTTGAAGGCAAACCTAAATCATTGCTTCCTTTTTTGAGAGATTCTCAGCATATTTTCTTAAAATTAGCTGAAATAAAGAATGTGTTTAGTCGCAAAGTGATTTGCATTTTTGCACAAACTCCCTATCTCCTTGAGAATTATAACAGATATTTCATGAAACATCATTGATCTTTACTTTGTTACACTGCTGTAAAGTACATTTAGAGTTGCCAGTTAAAGGTGTTAGTGTTGAGATGAAATGTCATGCATTTTTCTTCACTTCCATGCAAATGAACACAGTAAATTATTAAGACACAATGAAGAAAAAAAAATTGACAATGAGTTCCAGATTTTAAAAATCACTTGACATTCAATCCAAATTGTGAGTTTGATCAGTTACCGAACACTTTATAATGCACCCCCGGTAATTTTACAGAGATTACTTTTTTCTTATCAATTCTTGATTATTCTGTCTTGCAATTCAGAGAAAGCTAACTAATTTAAAATAAACTTCCGTTAATTTTGATTGTTATAAACTTAAAATTGATTAATTTCCATATACAGAGTTTAAAATGTTCACAATTTACATTAAATATATATTCTGTGTATACCTTGGAAAAATTATACTGAAAATTGAAATTAAAATGATGTTGTATATAGCTGCAAGAAGCCGCCTGTCCCATTTCATCTTACTATATAAGTTGTGTCAGGTAATTTATAAAATCCCTGCTGCATAACAAATCTATTTTTTGTTGGAATGGGTAGTAATGTTTCTTCTTATTTCGAAATAAGAGTTGGTCTATGAGTGCCTCTGCAACTGTATTTTTCCTAAGTGGCTTCATGGTCCTGAACTGAGAAAGCTCAGAGCATTAAACATCAAAGTAATATATTTTGACACAATTAGACATCAAGGAAATGCAATTAAAATGACACTGAGAGGGCGCCTGGGTGGCTCAGTGGGTTAAGCCGCTGCCTTCGGCTCAGGTCATGATCTCAGGGTCCTGGGATCGAGTCCCGCATCGGGCTCTCTGCTCAGCAGGGAGCCTGCTTCCCCCTCTCTCTCTCTGCCTGCCTCTCCATCTACTTGTGATTTCTCTCTGTCAAATAAACAAATAAAATCTTTAAAAAAAAAATGACACTGAGATATCACTACACACTTACCAGAATGGCTAAAATAAAATATAATGACAAGCCCAAAAGAAAAAAATATACCATTTGATGATACACAATGGCAAGTTGTACCATAACTTAACCATCTCAGACTAGTGTAGTGTTAAATTTGTTTTTCTAAGCCATGTTTTGGGTCACTTACCACTTTTCAAGGATATAAAGTGCTATCATTTTACTTAAAACTGTGAAATTTGGTCAGATTTAAATTTCAATTTATGTTAAAACATTCTGTAAACTGTGTTAGACTTTGACATTTGTTCCCTCAGTTCAGTGAATAACACTATATCATATTCTGAAAAATATGCTAATTTTTATTTTGAAAAATATCCCTTTTTCCTCTTATGGTAGTAGAATTTGATATGGTCCAATATGACCATAAATACTTTATAGTATATTATCAAATTTAATAATAAATATAATGTACTTCTTTGGACAATTTTTAAAGACCAGTCTACTCTTAAAACAAAAAAAATGGAGATGCACTTCTTTAGTTCACACAAATTTCATTTTATTATATATAACCTCAGATAAATTTCAACAAATCATAATTTATTAAAATCATGTCTACTTAAAAATCTCATAGAAGAGTTAAACCATCAAAAATAAAAATAAACACACACAACACACACACATCACCCATGTATTGGCAAATCACAATTGCTGTAACAATACATTAGGCATTCCACAGTTAAGGGCTATCAAAATTTCCATCAGTGACAAAAAGATTTGTATCCAAATGGACTGATTTTCCAGAATCCAAGAAAAAGTCTCCTAGGATTTATTTAAAGGTAAATATTTGAACAAATACTTCTTAAATTTAGGAAATTCAGAACATACGATTAAAGAATATTTGCAGTGCAGACTATATTCAATCCTTCCTTCAAAATGTGCCTTTGAGTACATAATTCTGTTTTCTCGATCTAAATTGAGCTGTCTTCCAAGGAAGTTTTCCAAAATGTGTGTCTCTGTGTGATAAATGTTCTAAGACCTAACATGCTTCATTGTATTTTTACTGTGCTCTCAAATTTAATCAATAATTTGGATTGATGTATAATACCTAGTTTCAAATATCTTTTCCATCTATAAAAACTCCCAGCTGTCTCTTTATATGCTATTACTATTGAGAATTGTGCTGTCAGTATTATTCTTGTACATTTTAGGTGATCTGTTCTTCTCTTGGGCATCATTTATGCTCTTCTCTGTTTTTGATATTCTTAAAACTCACCATAATGTATACGAGTGGTTTTTAGTGTGTGTAGTTTTTGTTTTGTTTTGTTTTGTTTCTGATATCTCGTGTTTGGCATCATTTTAAGTCTGGTATCTTTTATCTTTCTTTAATTCTCCAAAATTTATCTCAGTACTTATTTAAATATTTTCTTTATTTTTTTTTCTCTTCTGCTGTATTTGGGCAGAAGTCATTAATTTGTTTGTTTGTTTTTCCCAACTCATTTATTCATTTTACAGCTATATTCATCTTAGTCTCCATTTATTGTATTCTTTATTTCAACAATTTTCACTTAATTTATATTCACAGTATAGTATCTTTCTTTTCCTTGTATAAGTATATCATTATTTTATCATATACTTTTAAGCTATTTTTAAAAATATTTTATTTATTTATTTGACAGTGAGAGATCACAAGTAGGCAGAGAGGTGGGCAGAGAGAGAGGAAGAGAAGCAGGCTACCTGCTGAGCAGAAAGCCCGATGTGGGGCTTGATCCCAGGACCCTGAGATCATGACCTGAACGGAAGGCAGCGGCTTAACCCACTGAGCCACCCAGGCGCTCCTTTTAAGCTATTTTTTAAAAGTACAGTCATTCTTTTTTTTTTTAAGATTTTATTTATTTATTTATTTGACAGAGAGAGATCACAAGTAGACAGAGGTTAGGCAGAGAGAAAGAGAGGGAAGCAGACTCCCTGCTGAGCAGAGAGCCTGATGCAGGACTTGATCCCAGGACCCTGAGATTATGACCTGAGCTGAAGGCAGTGGCTTAATCCACTGTGCCACCTAGGCGCCCCTAAGCTATTTTTTTAATTCCTGTTCCCATAACACTTGGATTGGCATATAAAGTTAACCACATCATATTTTTTAGGTAAGTAATTGTACTTTTTATGTGCATAGTTATTTTGGTCCATGAGTTCAGCTCTTCTTAGGATCATCAAATCTCTGTAAAGTCTGGGTATGCTAGGATTTTCTAAGCAACAATAAAATACATTGAAACCTGGTAGCTTAATTATAATAATGTTTTCTTTCTCAATCATTCACAATAGTATTCCATTCTGAGTAGCTTCCTTCTATTTTGCAGCTATAGTGTTTGGAAAAACTTGAATTATGATATTACTGTGATAATGTGAATTAGTCAGGGTTTTTCAGAGAATCGGGAAGAGAAAAAAAGGAAGATATTCTCCAGGGCCAACTCTAGAAGTGACTATTAAAACATTTTTTCAAATTCAATTGAACAAAACTCAGAAATGCCATCTCCAGTGAAATACAAAAAAGATTATATATAGTTCTGGGCACACACATCTCATTTGACCCAATGATGTATATCAATGAAAGACTGAAGGCCAATCACCACTCCATGGGAGAATTTAAAAATAAATTTACTAATGAGGCCAAGAATTCAGAATCACCAATACTTCAGAACTAATAATAACTGCCTTCACTTGATGTTATTCTATAAGATAAATCCTACGGTCAAGTTTCAATTTTAAATTCTTAAATCCTTATGAAGAAGCATCATTTGGAGGGAGCAGTTTTCATAATTTATCATCCATCAGCCTTTTTTAAAAGATTTTATTTATTTATTGGACACAGAGAGAGAGAAAGAGAGCGAGAGAGAGAGATCACAAGTAAGCAGAGAGGCAGGCAAGCAGGGAGGGAAGCAGGCTTCCTTTTGAGCAGTGCCCGATGTGGGGCTGGATCCCAGGACCCAGAGACCATGACTTGAGATGAAGGCAGAGGCTTAACCCACCACCCACGTGATGAGAGAGCCACTCAGGTGCCCCTCATCCATCAGTCTTAATTGATTGGAGGAAAATGTGTGGAGGAATAATGCCTTAGGGAGCTAATCTCTCTAAAGAATTTTCAAGTCTTTACCCCTTCAAGGTTTTGTACAGTTCTGATAGCCTCTAAACATCCAGCGGATTTCTACAGTGACAGGCCTGTTAAAACCTGTCTTCAAACCAGGAATAGAGCTTGAAACATACCAGTCAAGGGCAACTTTGAGTATTTTAAGGCGTTTATCATCATTTCTTTGTTTTTGGTTAATATCTGAAATAGTTCCATATTACACTTGCATAATTTCTCCAGAGCTGACTTTGAAGGAGGCATTCAGTTCCAGCTAGTTCCATATTTTGGCAAGAACTATACTTCTATATTAAAAAAAAAAAACATATTTTAGGGCGCCTGGGTGGCTCAGTGGGTTAAAATCTCTGCCTTCGGCTCAGGTCATGATTCCAGGTTCCTGGGATTGAGTCCCACAGTGGGCTCTCTTCTCAGCTGGGAGCATGCTTCCATTCCTCTCTCTCTGGCTGCCTCTCTGCCTTCCTATGATCTCTGTCAAGTAAATAAATAAAATTTTTAAAAAAACATATTTTATACCAGTTATTCATGTTTATTAACTAAGATATCACAATACAAATAATACAAACAGTTGCTCTTTATTAATACCTTCAACCAAGATAAAAAAATATGTCATATTTTCTCCAAAAATTTTATATCATCTGATAGGTCAGATATATATATAAAATTACATTTAAAGTTTTAAAAATATCAGCAAATATTTTCATTTAAATGCCAATTTGAAAAGAAATCTACTTTTCCAAACACGACTTTTTATCCTATTTATTTTGAATTTTGTCAACAACTGATAAAATGTTTAGCGAGACTATAAATTTTAGATCGAAAAAAATGATTAATAGATGTAGGTTCAAATTATTATGTTCCATTAAAAATGATTTAGTCTTTGATGAACATCTGTTTGGTAATATGTTGTATCCAGATATAGTCAATTAAAGACATATATAAAATTATAGGGAAATGACATCTTCCGTTCCATTATGAGTAGAGCTTTTAAAATGCTATTTGCCACAACCTGTCATCTTGTCATTATGTAGCATTATGTAGCAATTAAAAAATGTATACTCTTCACTTAGAAGTCTTTTGGAAATCTAAAATATGACTTCCTATGGTTTGTGTCTCCATATTGCTTTATTGCCAGTTAAAACAAATCCACATGCTTTGATTCAAAGGTAATAAATTCCTCTTATTTGGAAAAAGGATGTTTATTTTTGTTCTCTCACCCTTAGCAGGTGGTTTCATTTTAGCACACTTCAGAGTTATAATTTCATGCTTATTAAAAACATTTATTTTGATCTACATAGATGAATGAAACTTTTATTTTATTAAATTATTTGCCAAAAAATCTGTGAGTTTTTAAAATGTATTTCATTTGAAGGGTTATTTTAGAGCATTCAAAGAGGATCTAAGAGTGTGGTATTATGCAGTTTTTAAGTACGTATGAAATGGTTAATTATAGGATTGTTTCTTTAGGCTTATGTATATTGTCCATTATATGCTATAAAATATTTTGAAAGTAAATTTAAAGTATGTTTTATGTAGTTTATTTTTTGGAAAAAAATATTGAAATGACTTATGAAATTCAGTATACTCTCAACATTAATTTATTTTGAAATTTACCAGTTGTCTACTGAACTATTATATGGCAGATATTACTTCAGACTACACTGGTAAATGAAATAATTGGCTTTGTAGAACTTTTATTTTAATGGGTGAGACAATTCAAAGCTATAAACCTTAATAAAAATGGCATAGTGCATTCAAAAAGGAAGAGTACAATGGGGAAAAAGAAAAATTCGATCAGGGTGAGAAAAATCAAGGTTGCTAGGCAGGGGATGGCGAGTTAAATCTTTTAATAGAAAGATCAGGGTACTTACAATGAAGCTGACAATTGAACAAATGTATGGAAAGGTGATGAATTTGCGCAGAACTATCAGCAATAAGGTCACTCCAGACAAAGGAATTGGCTATCTTGAAGGCCATAAGGTTGGATCATGCCTGGCATATCTGAGGAATAGCAAGGAGGCCACTGTGAGTGACTGAAGAGTAGCAGGGAAAGAGGTCACAGAGGTTAAATGAGTGGCTAGATCATGTAAAAGCTTAGAAGTCATTGTAAAACTCTGGCTTTTATATTTGGAAACTTACTGTGTGATAGAATTTCTGCTAATAACTGAGAGTTCAATTGTCCATAAACTTTCAAGGATTCTTATTCTAGTAAGACAGAATAAAGAGAAAGAGTTCATATTTTCACATGGTGTAACAAATGCTCGGAGATACAAGTGTAGGAAGCTATGGGAGCACAGAAGAAGGCACTAAAATCACACCATATATTTGATGACTGTGACTATATATAAATTTGTATTTTCTAGATTTTTTGTAGTCATGGAATCACACAGTATATACTATTCATTGCCTGGATTTTCTTTTCTCAGCATCATTACTTTGAGATTCTCCAATTGTCTTTGCTCTATTGATGGACATTGATGAACATTTCCACTGTTTTCAATTCTTAAAAATAAAGCTGATATGAAATTCACATACAAGTCCTTGTATGAACATAGGGTTTGTTTTTCTTGGTTAAATGCCTAGAATAAAATGGCTATTTGTGTAACTGCAACATATTTTTCATTTAAAAATTTTTGAAACTATTTTCCAAAGTGGTTGTATCATGATATATGCCAACAACAGTTTAGATTTTTTGTTGCTTCTCAATCTAGCTCAGACCAAGTACAATTAGCCTTTATAATTTTAGCCATTCTAATAGATATGTAAGCATGTCTCATTATGATTTTAATTTTTATTTCTTTAATGTTTAAATGTTGAGAAATTGGCCATGTGCTTATAAGCCATCCATATACTTTTGGTGACATGTCTCTTCCATTATTTCCTTCACATGTAAAATTGGATACTCTGTTTGGTTATTAGTAAGGTTTTTTATTTTTATTCATTTTTAAATAATCAGAGTAGATGTCCATTATCAGATATTTAATTTGCAAATCCCTTCTCCATCTTTATGGTTTCTCAATGGAGCTTTGATAGCTGTGTCTTTCAAGAAATATGCTACTTCTTTCCTGGTACACGGAGGTATGACTAGAACATTATCAATGTTGACCTTTGCAAAGAAAATCATGGCTTAAGATATATGTAGTCTGCAGTTGTTGGGAGTGTTCACCATCCTTGCCTCTAACTCATCTCTCACTGCCCACACATTCAGGTATAGGGGAATATTGATTGACAAAATATTAATTGCCAAATAACACTAGTTAGAGAATAAGAAAAATGCAGGCACCTGATTATATAATATTCCTTAAATAAAATATGTTTTTATAAGTGCTATTGGAAGTAAATTCCTCAATACTTTAATCACACAGAATGATGGAATCCTAGATTTTTTTTCCTTGTATTTACTAAGAAAATGATCATGCCTCAAGTATATTAAAATGGAATAGGAAAAATTAAAAATTGCTTTAAGTCGATTTGTGTGTGTTGTGCGTATGTGAGAGAGAAAGTGAGAGAGAAAGAGAAAGAGAGAAAAAGAGAAAGGGAAAGACAGAGAGGTGGCTGCAGTGAATTGATGAGTTGCAGGATAGATTTTAAAGTTTTGTCTTTTGCTTTCTACATTTCCTTTTCCTTAGGTTCAAGAGAACAATCAGTAATATCTCAGATGCCTGCTGGTAACATCAGCAGAAAGAGTTAGAGGTTCCTAGAAAATTAAAGAAGAGATATAGTTTTCCTGACATAAGAAAAGTCATTTTTTGTCCCCAGCTATTTTCAATGATCTATACCCCACCTGTGTACTTGCCCAAGCACACTTCTTCCAAAACTTCCTGGGAGGTTCTTACAAAGAAATGCAAAAACCTCACTCCTAAGGATTTTGAGGGAACAAGGCAATGGGAAAACTAACAGTCACCACCAGACCAGGAAATAGCCTAAGCTATTGAGACAATAAATCAGTGGTAAAACTCCTAGTGCTATTTCAAAAGCAATCAAGGCCTTTCATTCCTTGTCCCAGAAAATGAGCCCAAGACCCCATCTAGTTTCTATCTGCTCTTGAAGCCTGCAGAGTTCCTTTCCTTGTCCAACAGTTACCTCTGCTTTATTCTAACATTGACGTTTCTGCCCTCGGTGGAATACAAGCTTCATTCAGGTGAACATGCAATACATATTGCACAAATACATATGTGGATGTGCATGTATCTACAACCTTATGACCAACCATACATGGGATAATAAAACTCTCCCTTCTGAGTATTCATTTTAAATACTAAATAAAAATCTCTCTCCTGTTCAAACAGTCAAGGCTTTGGAACTTATTCCCTGTGAACTCCTTGTATGTTGTAAACAAAGATTCCTTTGTTTGACAACTCCACCTGTTTCTGTGATTCACCAAAGACTGACCTCAGTTAGTTCCATTACTGTAATGTAATATCAAGCATATCTAGTTAGTTGATCATTTTGTTCAAGTCTTACATATCTTACCAATATGATGACCATTTGTCTATGTAATCTTAAAATAAGGGTGTTGAAATTATTTTCCATTTGTCGTCCAAGGTAGAAGTTATGATTTTTGTTCTTAGTTTTTCCCTATATATCCCCAAATCTGTTGTTACGTATTAAAATTCAAGAATTATTATACTCCCGGGGCGCCTGGGTGGCTCAGTGGGTTAGGCCGCTGCCTTAGGCTCAGGTCATGATCTCAGGGTCCTGGGATCGAGTCCTGCATCGGGCTCTCTGCTCAGCAGGGAGCCTGCTTCCTCCTCTCTCTCTCTCTCTGCCTGCCTCTCTGCCTACTTGTGATCTCTCTCTGTCAAATAAATAAATAAAATCTTAAAAAAAAAAAAGAATTATTATACTCCCTGATGAATTCATCCTTTTACTCTTCTGTAATTTTGACTTGATCTTTATGTCTAATAATGAAATTTGCTTTAAAATCACTTTTCATTATCTTGATATAACCACCAAAGTTATAGTGTGATTAGAGTTAATATAGCATATTTTTTCTTTTACTTTTTAAAGCACTTCTATATTGAATCCTGACAAAGAAACAAAACAGATTTTTAACTCTGGAAGCATCTTTCTAAATTATCTTTTTTTTTTTTTTTTTAATGAAGCAGTAGCAATTTTTGTTAAGGGACCTAAACTGAAAGTAGGTTTAGAAATTTATTTATTTTTTTATTTATTTAGTAAAAGATTTTATTTTATTTATTGACAGCAAGAGAGAGAGAGAGAGAGAGAAGAAGCACACAAACAGGGGGAATCATGTGCAAAGGGAGAGGAAGAAGCAAGCTCCTTGGGGTGCAAGTAGTCCCATGCAGGGCTGGATCCCTGTACACTGGAAGCATGACCTCAGCCAAAGGCAAACATCTGCTTAAACAACTAAGTCATCCAGGCACCCCTAGAAAATTAAAAAAAAAAAAGACCTTTTAAAAACATTTTGTTTCTTTCTTGTTTTTTTTTTAATATTTTATTTATTTGACAGACAGAGAGACAGGAAGAGGAACTATAAGCAGGGCAGAGGGAAAAGGAGAAGCAGGTTTCCCACTGAGCAGAGAGCCTGATGTTGGGCTCCATCCCAGGACCCTGGGATTATGACCTGAAAAGAAGGGACACTTCTTGGAGGAAGCCACACAGACACCTCTTTTCTTTGTTTTTAATATATGGCAACTGATGCTTCCCAGCCACGAGGAGCATATTACCCATTGATTAAATCTTTGATAACAACCTATTTTAAAAGGTCTGTAAATATATACTTACTCAGATTTATACACTTTGTGTTTTCTTCATAGTTTGGGGCTGGACCCCATGGTCACAACACTGCTTCCAGTCTTTGCCTTCCCATCTTTTGATACCAGGTATTTGGTCAGCAAAGCAAATTAGTATCAAAATTAATAAGCCCTTGGCACCATATCTCTGGAGCAGGGCTTGCTCTTAGCCAAGGCCCAGAGCAGTTGACCTCCCCTCGCTAGTGCTATAGCCCCAAGGACTAGGTCCCTGCCACCAGAACTCAGTCTTACATGTTATGCTAAGCAGACAAAACCAAACCAGGAAAGCTCCAACAGCTTTCACTGGCCTGCCTCATCTCCAACTCTCTCGACGTCTAGGCAGTACCAGATGACAGGGAGGGGTCTTGGTCCAACATATGGGAGGGAAGGAAGTAGCCACGAGCAAGTACCTGCCTCTCTGTTCCTTTCTTTCATGAGCAGGTTGTAAGGAGGAGGAAGAGGAAGGGGAAGAGAGGTGAACTTCAAGGGGTGAAGGCCTCAGGTAGGCAGCTGGCTCCTGCCAGTAGGAAAGGGACAAAGGAGAAGGCAGTGAGTCTTGCAGGGAGGGTGAGGGGTAAGGGTTACAGCTTATGACGGAATCTGGACAGGAGTAATAGGGATACTAGTCATTTGAGTCCACCATTGGCAAGCTGGGCTGGGTGTCAGGGCAGATAGGCCTCCCTGGGCAACGGCACATGAGAGAAGGTGGAATTCTTCTCTGAGGAGCAGGTGAAGCTTTGGGTGTTGGGAAAGCATAGACAGTATTGTTCCAGGGCCAAGGACAGGTCCGGGTACTCCTGGTTGGAGGTCAAGGACACAGTATGATCCAGGTCTTCTACCAGCAGCTTGAAGGTACCACATGCCAGCCACCCCTCATTATTGTGTATAACTCTCTGGTGCACTTATTGGCTTATCCATCAAATGACTCCTTCAGCAGCTTAAAAACCACCTCCACAGGCACTCCAGGATATGGGAGGCTTCCAGAGTGAAAATTTTGCACAGGATCACCCCCAAAAGACCAGAAGTCACTCTGGTGGATGTAGATCTGGTCAAACATGGCCTTAGGGACCATCCACTTCACAGGCAGTCCACTGTTGGTTCTCATTTTATAGTAACTGATGTGGTGATATCTCTGGCAAGGCTGAAGTCTGAGATCTTCATCATGTTGTCCTTTGTCACCAGCACTTCCCTGGTGGCCAGGTCTTGGTGTATGCACTTCTTGGAGGCAAGGTACTCCATGCCTCAGGCTACCTGGTAGGCACAGGATACCGGGTGCTTGGAGGAGAGTTGCTCTGCTGCATTGTGGCTGATATTGTAACAGTACTCCAGGTCAGGAGGCCTCTGGGCCTGCAGGTACTCCTGTATGTTGTCTTTGGAGGCATATTCCATGATAGTGTACGAAGGACCATCCTGTGTGCAGGACCCAGCAGGTTGATGGTGTCCTTGTGCTGTCCAATCATCTTCATCATCTCCATTTCTGAGATTAGGTTTGACAGGTCTTTCTCTGCTGCATCTGACTTCAACATCTTCACAGACACTTTAGTCAAATGGTTGGATTTGTCTTTGTCCAGCCCAATGGCCTCCTCCAACACCACTTGCCCAAAGTAGGCCTCTCTTAGGGGTCTGCCTAAACTGCCTACAACCAGCCTGCCTCAAGGCAGTTATGAACTCTAGATTATCCTCAAAAACATTAAACCACAAGCTAAAAATTCTCTTCACTAGGTCTCTGTCGCAGGTCTAATTTTCTTATCTTTCATCATTTATCTTTTTCCTAATTCTTATTTTCAGTATAGTTTATTTGGCTTCCAGGTGTTTCCCCGGGTTTCTGTATGCTGTTTCATAGGGAAGAATTATCCTGTCATAAAATTATTTCTTGAGCATTCATTACATCTCTCAGTTAAAATGGGTTCTTTTATGGTATTGATTCATTTGAGTTTTCTCAAAATGGGAAGAATTTTCAAAATGGTGTTTTCCTCAAGGTTCAGAGTATGTCTTAGCCTCATCTTTACTCTTTTTGAAATTCACTTTTCAAATTCTTGTCCCTCTTTTTATCTTTTTAAATTAAAATGTTTTATTTTTACTATTTTTTTATTTGAGTGTAGTTGATAGTCAGTGTTACATTGGTTTCAGGTTTTCAATATCTCCATACATTATTCTATGATCACTACAAATATAGCCGCCATCTGTCACCATATAACACTATTATAATATCATTGACTATATTCTCTACACTGTCCCATATCTCTTTTTAAAATCTCTGATTGTTATGTTTTCTGTTATTCCAGTTTTCGACCATCATTTTACTTGGTTACTTTAATAAAATATGCCTGATAACAAACTCTATGCTGAAAACCATAGCATTTGATTTATAGTAGTCTTCTTCTTCTTCTTCTTCTTCTTCTTCTTCTTCTTCTTCTTCTTCTTCTTCTTCTTCTTCTTCTTCTTCATTAACATATAATGTATTATTAGCCCCAGGGGTACAGGTCTGTGAATCACCAGGTTTACACACTTCACAGCACTCACCACAGCACATACCCTCCCCAATGTTCATAACCCCACCACCCTCTCCCTAACCTCCCCACCCCCCCCGGCAACTCTCAGTTTGTTTTGTGAGATTAAGAGTCTCTTATGGTTTGTCTCCCTCCCGATCCCATCTTGTTTCATTTACTCTTTTCCTGTTCCCCAAACCCCCCACATTGCACCTCCATTTCCTCATATCAGGGAGATCATATGATAGTGCCTTTCTCTGGTTGACTTATTTTGCTAAGCATAATACCCTCCAGTTCCATCCATGTCAACGCAAATGGCAAGATTTCATTTCTTTTGATGGCTGAGTAGTATTCCATTGTATATATATATATATATATATATATATATATATATATATATATATATATATATCATTCATTTGTTGATGGACATCTATGTTCTTTCCATAGTTTGCCTATTGTGGATATTACTGCTATAAACATTTGGTGCACATGCCCCTTTGGATCATATAGCAGTCTTCTTTACCTCTATCAGAACCCCAGGAAGCTTTATTTATTTATTTACTCACATAAACAGATGATCCAACACAACGTTTTTTGATGTTCCAATGTATTATAATGTCTTACCGCTTAACACTATGCTTACTGCTCTCTTTCACTGTCTGACTAAATCCTCATCATCACTATGCCATTTAATGAGAAAGAACATTTGAACTCAGAGTTCTCTCCATATCAGGGAATGAAGACTCCACCCTTCTGTTTGTGCAGGTAAAATAAATGTTGATGTCTGTCCTGCACATACCCCATCCTGTTCACCAGAATATTCACCATCAAAATATATACACAATGAAAACCATACCTCACCACTTCTATTACCACCCAGCATGCTAAAAACACCATCATATGTTCCTGAATTATTGACTTGATTGATAACCCCACTTCCACACATACTGCACTCCTTTCTCCCTGCAAATTTATTTTGGTACAGCAATTTAACCTAAAAATCAAGTCAAATGATTTTATTCTGCTGTTGAGGGTCTTTTGGTATCTTCCCCTTTCATATTAAATAAAAACTGAAGGCGTTTCAATGTACTAGAAGGTCATACATCAATACGTTCTTCCTCTCTCCACCACTATGAACTCCTCATTGGCCTCCTTGCTTTTCCTCAAAAGTAACAGACAAGCTGTTCACACAAAGTCTATATACTTACTTGCTCTGCCTAGAGCAATCTTTTCCTTTAATATTTGTATAACACTCTCCTTCACTTCCTGGGTCTTTGTGCAAATAACATCTCATAAATGAGATATAACCACCCAACACAAAATAAAATTAACTTTCATCCCAGCATTCTCCAATGGCTTTTACCTTTCTTGTATTTCTTTGTATCACTTATCACCATCAACCATCAATCATTATTCTATTACTGGTTTATTTTCTTATTTGAGACAGAGAGAGAGAGAATTGGGAGGGTGCGCAGAGGAAGAAGAAAACACCCCACTGCCTAGAAAGCCTGCTGGGGAGTTACATCCCAGGACCCTGAGATCATGACCCAAGCCAAAGGCAGTCACTCAATGGACTGAGCCACCAAGGTGCCCCTCTATTATTGGTTTATTTCACTATTATATTTCAAAAGAATGTAAGCTCTTTGTGGTCAGGTATTTTATATGTTTTATTAATTGAAGTATTCTCAGAAAGGTAGCTGGCAGATTGTAAGGGCTCACTAAACTGTATTTTGTTGTTATTATTGGGCTCCTTTATGGGCTTTACCTCTTACGCTAGAAGTCTATCCTTCAGATGTAAGCGATAAGAATAGAGCCGTGCTGCCTGTTCAAATGTGTAAAAAGCCTGTATTAAGTGGATATTTTAAAAGCTAAATGAATGGCTTAATATTTGTATATAGGGGGAAAGGGAACATATTTTCCACAGTTTAGAAGTGGAGTTCTTTTATAGAGTTCTTGTACAAGCCTACACTATGGAACAATAATGGGCAGTTGTACATTACAATTATACAAACACTTTGGTAATTTATATCCTTTTTTTGTTATTCTTGACTGGATCATTTAATTCCTTAGGAGCATTATAGCATTTCAACTTTTCATGTTCAATAAACTTATTGGGGTTGCTACCTTTTTTATTCAAATGGAGAAATAGTCATGATTTAATCTAAATAAAGTGTTATTGATTGTGTTGTTTTCTAGGAATGAGTCGCACATGCTAGTTTAAAAGTTTTGTTAAAGTCCCAAGTCTGTCACTGATAAAAGCCTTTTGTAGATTAGTAACTTGATCAAAACGGAAAAGTTATGTAACACCAATTGTTATACTACCTTTGTTTCCATCTTGCATTGTAATAACACCCATGTTAACTCTATTTAAGACAAATCATTGCCAGATGGATTTCTGGCATTGATTGCAGGATATGAAATCTAGTATAACTAAAAGTTTTTGGTTTTAGTAGCATATAAATCAATTTAGAAAAATATATGTATTTGAATATAAGATAAAGTTTTAAATTATTTGGCAATAGTAAACTAAACTTTTTTTTTGTAAATTTTTATTTTCTAAAATTTCATTGAGCTCTCTTGCAATAAGAAACAAGTTACAAAAAATTAAGGTTTATTTACCCCAATTCAAAATTATTAGGAATATAATCATAGAGGTTGAAGTATTTAAAATATTGAACCCAAAATGTTTTATTAGGTAAATTCATGAATGCTGAGCATTCACTGTTAAAATATACTAATACTATTGATAGACTGGTAGAAGCCTAAAATCAAATATTTATTAAATATTTATATCCATATCTTTTCATAGCTTGGTAATTCATTTCTCTAGCATTAAATAATATTCCATTGTTTGCATGTACTACACTTTCTTTGACCTTTCACTTATGGAAGGATATCTTGGTTGCTTCCAAGCTTTTGTCAGTTATGAATAAAACTACTATAGACATCTTTGTGGGTATAGATTTCATCTTCTTTGGATAAATACCAAGAGCTGCTACTGCTGAATCATCTGGCAAGAATATGTTTAGTTTTGTAAGAAACTGCCAAGTTGTTTTCCATTCTTTATTCTCAATACACATGGAAGAACATTCCTGTTGCTCCACATCCTCACCAACATTTCATGTTCTGTTGTCAGTGCTCTGGATTCTGGGTATGTACTGGTGTCTCTTTTTTGTTTTAATTTGCATTTTCCTGATGACCTTTGATGTGAAGCATCTTTTTATATGCTTATTTGCCATCTGTAATATTTTCTTTGGTGAGGTATCTGCTAAGGTCTTTGGCTCATTTTTAATCAGGTTTTTCCCCCATTGTTGAGTTTTAAGGGGTCTTTGTGTATTTTTGATTAACAGTCCTTTGCCAGATGTGTATTTTGCAAATTTTTTTTCATAGTCTGTGCTTTGCCTTTTCATTCTCTTGGCATTGTGTTTCACAGAGTAGACATTTTTAAATTCAGTGCTTGTGTTTTTTAGCTAAAGTTATTGCGAAAACCAAGGTCATTTAAATTTTCTTCTATATTACCTTCTACATGTTTCATGTTTAGGTTTATAATCCAATCTGAGTTCATTTTTGTGAAGAGTGTAGGATATCTGCCTGGATTTATTTTATTTTATATTTTTAGATTTAGCTTCACCATTGCTACAGAACCATTTGTTTAAAAGATTGTATTTTGCTCTCTTGTATTGCTTTTGCTTTTCTATTATATATGAAATATAATTGATAATATATATTCTGTTGCTTTAATCTAGTCTCTCTGTGGTATTACAATATCATGCTTACAATTATCGTTATGGTAAACTTTTTTTTAAGATTTTATTTATTTATTTGACAGAGAGAGAGATCACAAATGGGCAGAGAGACAGCCAGAGAGAGAGATGAGGAGAAGCAGGCTCCCTGCTGAGCAGAGAACCCAATGCGGGACTCGATCCCAGGCCCCTGGGATCATGACCTGAGCCGGAAGGCAGAGGCTTAACCCACTGAGCCACCCAGGCGCCCAATCGTTATGGTAAACTTTGAAGTCAGTCCTCAGTCTTTGTTCTCCTTCAACACTATGTTTACTATTGTGAGTCTTTGCCTCTCCATATAAACTTTAAAATAAGTTTGTTAATATTAAAAAAAAAGAACTTGCTGGTATGCATTAATTGTATAGATAAACTTGGAAACCAGTGACCTCTTGAGCTTAGCAGGAGATAGACCATGGACATCAGTTGTCACAGTGGTGCCTCTGGCAGAACCTATTGCAAATCCCTAGGCAAAATGAGACCTCAAGGATCTGAGAGAATGTCTAAGAAGTACTTGATACATCCCTTGGGTATGGTTTATTGAAGTGTCCACCTGTCTGAAAGCTGGGGAATCTAGATAAGGGAGGGAAAATTAGTTATGATAAAACATATCAACAAACATCAATAAATTTTGTAAAACTAATTGTCATGGCTCATATACAATATGACCAACAGAGGGACCATCAGAAGGAAAGCATCAGTTATGTTTATTGTGAAATTTTTTATTCAAAATAAAGCAATGTGAGGGGAAGACACAATGAGAAAATTACCAGTTTTTAAATGGTAAACATCTTACAAAATGGAATAGGTTTTATATTCTAAGTAGTATATTGAAAAGTAAAACATTGGGGCGCCTGGGTTGCGCAGTGGGTTGGGCTGCTGCCTTCAGCTCGGGTCATGATCTCAGGGTCCTTGGATTGAGCCCCGCATCTGGCTCTCTGCTCCACAGGGAGCCTGCTTCCCCCCCCCTCTCTCTCTGCCTGCCTCTCTGCCTACTTGTGATCTCTGTCTCTCAAATAAATATATAAAATCTTTAAAAAAAAAGAAAAGAGAAGTAAAACATTAAAAAATAAAATTTCAATGAAAAAAATTATTTAATTTTAAAAAAAGGTTAAAAATAGCAGAACCATTTTTCTTATAACTGGAAAATACACTGTATATACATCTATCAAAATAACTTGTCATGGGGAACCTGGGTGGCTCAGTAGGTAAAAGCATCTGCCTTCGGCTCAGGTCATGATCCTAGGATCCTTGGATCGAGGCCCACATCGGGCTCTCAGCTCAGCAGGGAGCCTGCTTCCTCCTCTCTCTCTCTGCCTGACTCTGCCTAATTGTGATCTCTGTCAAATAAATAAATAAAAACTTTTATAATAAATATTTGAAAAAATAACTTGTCATGTGTGAAATCAGGAGCATATGGAAAAAAATAATATCTGAGGACAATACTTCTGCCATGTTTTGTGCCTTGCTAATATTTTTAAACAGTCAGGCAACTTTTAGCCTTATTGAAATACCTGCTAAGATACCTGCAGTGCCTTTTGGAGCCCTATGACTATAAAAATTAATTGCAAATATTCAAAATGTTTACTATGGTGTCACTATTTAGGGCCACCACCAAGTATGTTTCAGAAGTAAGCATAACTGTTACTCTTCCATAAGGCAAAAGGGCATATTTTCAGGAGTTCCATCTGCTGTACCAGGAGGTGAATCAAGTAATGATTTTTGTCTATAAAATAATTCACTTTTCAATCTAACATTCCTCATTCCACATTATAATAATAAAAACTAGGAGGAGACTAAAACAAACAAACAACTACAACTACAACAACCAGCTTTTCCCACAGTGGAAAAGTAAATATAACCTTAGGAGTAGCCTGAAATTTATTTTTAAATATTTTTAAGATAAACGTTTTTGTTAGAAAACCATATATTTTATATTACTAAGAAATAACAGGCAACGTTTTATGAACTTCTAAAAAGTCTAGTTACTTGTATTTATCTATTAAGTCATCTCTTTATGAAGTAGAACATGATCACACCTCTTGTATCTACCCAAGTTTGTATGCTTTGGTTGTTTTATGTTTGCTATTTCCTTGCTTAATTTTTACAATATTTGATACATAATAGTATCTTTAAGTCCATCTATGGTTTCACAGAATTTGTTTGAACTTCATAAAAATGTACCATACTTTTTGCACTGTCCTTGTTTTACTTCTCTATTAGCTTTCCAAGTTTTATTCACTTTAGAGTGTGTAGCTATCATTTATTTTTACTCCTCCATAATGCTATGTTTACAAATTTGTATTTATCTGTACTTTTAAAAATATCTTAATTATATACCATTTCTCATCTCACGTAACACTCATGTTACTTCTACACTTATCAGATATTATGTAACGGAAAACCACAACTCAGCAACAATAGAACACCGTTTTTCAAAATTAAATGGCTTACCAGAATTCTTTAATTCTATCCTTTATTTGTATTAGATGACCCTTTATTCTGGTATTTGGCATTGTTCATATGGAGGAAAGCTTATAAGTTGATATTCCATAAATAGAAGGATTTATTATGATTGATTAATTATTTTCATTTAGAATGCATAGAATATGGTTGATTTAATATTTCTTTCTTACTCTCTGCCTGGAACATAGTGCTATCTATACAATAGCCACTAAAATATTAAGTTAATTACCTAGACTTTAAACTGCATATTAATAGGAATAGCATACAGAACTCTTCTCAGATTGGGACACCTGGGTGGCTCAGTCAGTTAAACGCCTGAGCCTTTAGCTCGGGTCATGATCTTAGGGTCCTGGGACTCAGTTCTGCAACAGATTCCCTGCTTAGCCGGGAGTTTGCTTCTCCCTCATCCTGCTGCTCCCCCTGCTTGTGCTCTCTCTCACTCTCTCTCTTACAAATAAATAAAATTAAAAAAATAAATTCTTCTCAGATAGCTAATATAGAATATCGTCTTTGTATTCATCAAAGGGAAAGTGCCATATAATAATGAAATCCAGACTACTTCAAATTCACTTTTTAACCAGTAAGAAAGTACTGGAAACAAGCCAAAAATGTCTTCAATGAATTAAAGAAATAGATTGATTTTCAATATCTTAATGTTTCTAATGTTAAATTGCAAGATTTTTATACTAGATATCAGTGTAAATATTCATTATACAAGGATATTCTAAAAATAAACCCGAGAAAACTACTTGATATATATGATGACAAAAACGAGTTTGACCAATGTCAGTTTGGGTAAAATTTACAACACCTACCACCTGAAACTCTTGTTCTATATGGTGCCATCTTGTGATGCTGGGCAGCGGCAGTGAGCCACAGCTCCCAGTCAGCTAGAAGATTACAGGGGTGAACACCTGATATTCTTACAAGCATTCTATATATAGAATATATATATAGAATATATATATTCTTCTTTTTTTAATGTAATATTTAATAAATTGCATGTGATATTTGATACTTTGTTATAAAATAGGCTTTGCTTAAGATGATTTTGCCCAAATGCAGGCAAATGTAAGTGTTCTGAGTATGTTTAAATAAGCTTAAGGTAAGCTATGATATTTGATTGTTTAGGGGTATTAAATGCATTTTCAATTTTTTATGTGTTTCTCTGTACATAGCCCCCTTGTAAGCTGAGGAACATCTCTATATGTATATGTCGCCTTGGTATGGCTTACATATTATTGGCATGAAACATCTAGAACAGTACGTGTGCCATAGAATTGTCTACAACATCAAACAAGTTTCTTGAAAACTTGTGCCAAAGGGGTTATGTCTTTAAGGATTCTTATTTCAGAAGGGTTCTCTCAAACGTAAGATTTTTCAGAAGTTAAGTGAAAATCTGACCAAACTAAACATTTTTCCATTTTCCCTAGTGAGCAAAGATAGCTAAAATCTATCTGCCATTTTCAACACTGTACTCAACGATTGTAATTCTAATTTAAGAACAGATTATTTATATCAAAACCACATGTTGGCCTAATCTTATACAATATTCATAAGTCACACTCAGACCCTTGGACACTTTTATTTGTTGAGTCTATATGGTACTACGGACATTCATCTTTTTTGACCTCATAGCTTCATGTATGTCTATACTTTTGAAAATACATGCATCATAGTTCCATTGTAAAATGTCTGGGTTATAAAATGTGCTATGCTATCAAAATGGTAATAAGAACATACAAATGACCTGATGTAATGAACTGGACCAGATTGCCAGATATCACATTTCATACCAGAAAGATTCAGTGGTAAGTTTTAAAATGGCCAGCTATACATTGACTGAATTATAACTCATTTAACTTCTTTCTTTGTGTACAGTATTATATATTAGTCAGTATTATAGTAAATAAGTACTTTGGACAGATGTAAATATGCTGTAATAAAAAATGTTTTTCTTCTTTCTTTTAGTCCTTTTTACTTGTGAGACTAGCCACAAATACCATGCCTCCCCCAAAATAATTTGCAATCAAAATTTATCTCTAAATGAATTTATTGCACAGAAAATATATATATATATATACACTTACAGTAGACATGTTCAAAAATAGTTACACAACAGCAGGGCCCTAAATGTAAGCAGTATAGTTGTTTTGTTTTGTTTTGTTTTTTTCTTTTATAAAAAAGAGGTTATGTGAAATATTGGGATTTTATTTCCAGGCCTAGTATTTCAAGACAGTTAACTACACTTACGGTGTCAACAGCCTCTTGTTGGCAGTACGATTTTATTGGCTCCATGGAATAACAGCAAGAATTTACTATTGCTTCTTTCTTTTATGACACACACAGAAAAAAAAAATTGACACATTTGCTCAAGACCAACCAGAATCATTTTAACCTATCAAAATTGATGGGAGGCCTTCACTGCCAAAGTCACTGCTGCGTTTTCACAATTCATTGCAGACAATCTGCTACTCCCATTATGATAAAGGAGAGAAGAGTCATAATCAGGGAAGAAAGCTAGATTAATACTTGAAATTATCATTGAATTATTTAGCCTGCTATAGGATTATTATTATTAGTGTCATTTGATAATTTCTCTCATTTTATTAAACACAACTGTGAGTAATTACGCTACCTAATATTTCTCTGTATTGGCTGACTAGCTAGCAAACATTCATGAAAATATCCATTAGCCACACATATAAAATGGTGCATTATGATGCTGTTGAATCAGAACATACCACTACCTGATCCTGTAGCTCTTTGAGGATTTGCAAATCAATTACTTCTATCTTTGTTGGATTCTTCCCATACAATTAGAAAATTTATAATCGAGTCCATGAACATTATTAGTTTTGCCATTTTAAACCAGCAATCACACTTTGATTTTTACAACAAAAGCAGAAATATAAACACACACATTTGGATCAGTTTTCTGTTAGTCTGTCTGGACTTCAAAATCCTATTCCTCAAGATGATGCACACCAAAGTTCTGGATTAAACAAGAAATTAGATGGCACCTGAACACTTGGTTTAATATTCTCAAAAGGACTATGCAACTTCTTTCTTACATTAAGACATTGTTTTACAAAGATCCACACTTTTATAATGTTAGTATTTTTAATAATCAATAAAGTCAATTAATCATGATTAAAAATCAAACATAAAAATTTCTACTTTTTGCTTTTGCCCCCTCCATTTAGAACTTATTTATAGCCTGATAATTCAAAGGTCCCTATGTTTATGAAAATCTGGACAGAAATAGCTCTAAGATCCCATTCAGAACTTGATATTAATCTAAGTCTTTTGGCTCCATTTATCCTGAGAGCAAAGAGTAGGACAAAGGATTTGAGTACTGTTAGTTTATCTGGGAGATTATCCAAGGTAGAAAAGAATGGGAAAGTGATACAGTGAAGAAGCAACTTTGTCAAAGAGGTACATTGTTGATATAATTGTTGTGGATAGAAAATGAAGGCTTGCTTTTACTGAAAGGTCCTGAGAAACTTCTTTAAGTTGTCCTCATGAAGACCTGAAAACTGACAATTTTACCTATGGTTCTTATTTCCACTTCACTGAGAGCTGTCCTCAGAGGACATTAACTCTCCTACACTTTTGGGTTGTGTTGGAGACATTCTAAAATGAGAGAGAGAACATGAGCTGCTATCACTGTTAAGTAACTGCAATTTCCCATGGAACTATCCACCACAGGTTTGGCTATAATCAGGAGTTGGGCCTTGATATCAGAGGGATTTGAGGCAGTATCATTTTAGGTTAATCATTATATCTGAAATTTCCAAAAACTTCAACTGATGAAACTTTGATTATAAATCTATAAATATAACAATAAATCTACAGTATTCAAATTATTTTCATAGAAATACACAAACAAAGCATCAATTGACTAATATTTAAATGTTACAAAATACTGAACTGAAAGAATTTGGTCATATAACAACGTGTAAGAAGTAGAACTTAGGTTTAGGTTAGAAGTCAGGATGCATTTGGGACTCAGTTAAGAAATTGAATGGAGGGACGCCTGGGTGGCTCAGTGGGTTAAGCCGCTGCCTTCGGCTCAGGTCATGATCCCAGGGTCCTGGGACCGAGCCCCAAATCAGGCTCTCTGCTCAGCAGGGAGCCTGCTTCCTCCTCTCTCTCTCTGCCTGCCTCTCTGCCTGCTTTTCATCCCTCTCTGTCAAATAAATAAATAAAATCTTAAAAAGAAATTGAATGGATGTCTGACTATCTTATAGGTTTGCTAAAAATCAGTGACTTTGTGTTCACGTGTGGCTATGCAGGAATTTTTAACTTTCTCTAAGAAGTTATTAGATTTGATTATATAATGGCAGTAAAGAATGGGGAAAAGCAAAGTACAAACCCCATAAAGACAAAGACACTGAGTATGAGAAAAGAGTAATAGATAAGAAGAATCAATGCATTTGAGGAAAATGGGAATTGAAATACACAATGATTGTTGATTTTTTTAGATGGAGAAAACAAAACTAGCTTGCAAGAAGGAAATAACAGAAGACATGCTGTGATGTGATACAGAATCCTGGAAAAGGCAGTAACGTGGAATAAAGGAGTAGGGAGAGCATATCAGGTAATTTGGATAGGAAGGAGTTAGGAGATAATTGCTTGATAAATTTTATATGGCCCACTTAAATGCACAGATTTCTCTTCTTTAATTTATATGGAGAACAGGGTGTCCTTTCTCTTCCCTTTCAGAGCACCCGAGGTGTACTCTTTCAGACTGAAAACCTAAAAAGCTCAGGACTCAGTTGCTTAAGCACAGCTGAGAGGACATATTTCAATTAAGATTTACAGTTTGCTGTAGGTAGTAGACTGTCAAAAGTGGTTTAACCATATTTTTCATTTAACAAGAAGACTACAGAGAGTGTTTTCTGGTGTTGGTTCAGAGTCTTAAGAAAGTCAAGTGAACTATCTTAGAGGTTTTCATGGCTTTTTATTCACAGTTGAAAAAATTGCTGTTGGAGTTCTCACTATTAAGCCCACATTTCTGGCAGAAAGATAGAGGTAAAAGAGAATGATATCTTGTACGACTGATACTTTGTCATAAGGTTACAATGTAACTAGAAAAGAGACAATAAAATATTTGATGTTGTTTTAAGTTTCCTTGTTGTCAATCCCTCAGTGCTTTCTGATATTAAAGGAAAGAGTAGATGGATATTGACCTGGCAACTATCAACACCTGTCAGTCTCTCTTGGATAACCAATATCTCTATAATCTCTTCTTCCCAGTAAAAAAAATAAAATATATTCATAACCCACACTGTGCCATCTCAAGTTACTGCACCAAGATAAAATTACAATGATTTTCAGTTGTTCCAAATGGACAGAATACCCTTCCTTATGATATCATGTCTTATAAGATAGATAATTGGCATGCTACCAATATACCCAGATGTGACTGTGGAAGAGACAGGGAAAAAAATAATAATATTTATTTATTCCTTGGGTTGACCCTGTTTACACAGATGCATTACTATTAGAAAAGGTTGGTTTGGGACATTGGAATGAATTTACTTAATGGGTCTGTATGTAATTGGGTTGGAGGAAATTTTTAATTTCTACAAAAATTATTAGAATTCGATCTTATTCTCTTTTGTTGATTTTCACATGTTAACAAAGCCAACGTTTTTGTCTAGCAGACAAGATCTTAAATCCTAACAAAACTCAATTTTCCCTTTTTTTTTTAAAGTTTGAGAGCCTCATGTTCTCTCATGCTGCTTTAAATACAACTCAAAAAAACAAAAGGAGCTAAATGGGGCAGTAAGACCAGACTTTTTATTTTATTTTATTTATCTTATTTTTAATTAAAAAATTAAAGATTGTATTTATTTATTTGAGAGAGAGAGAGAGCATGAGTGGGGCAGGGGGATGTAGCTGCAGAGAGAGACTGAGAAATATACTCCCTAATGAGCAGGAAGCCCAAAATGGGGCTCGATCCCAGGATCCTGACTGAGATCATGACCAGAGACAAAGGCAGATACATGTGCAAAATCCCTTTTTTTCTGGGAAACAATACTTTACAAGAGATGTTTGAAAAAGTACTGGGGAATCAACTTTAATCGGAGATACAAAAATTTAATTGACTTTTGTAAAGCTACAGGGATCCAAATGATGGGAATCCCAGCCCGTTTAGGTTGTGGACCACAGAGTATTCTTCTCTGAAATTTTTTATTTTCTTCCATGTCTACTAACTCCAGTCCAAGTTCACTGATCTCTTTTTAGATAGTGCAAAACATGGCAAAGAATACCAAACAAGTGCCCAATATTCTACATTTATTACATCATTTCTCACATATAGAAGTGTGTTATCAAGGCTGGTTCTGTGAACGAACCTAGTTATGCTAAAGTGTGTTTTGTTCTCCAAGAAATTAAATGCATGGTTATCACACAATTATAAAATACTTGTGTCAAGAATTTTTATTCAAAAATTAATAAGAGAAGCAGATATTAAAACTAGTTCACATGGTTATTTGGGATATAAGCAGAGTTGTGCAGCAGAAGTGCTCTGGGCCCATAATTTGGGTTATAGAATTTATGTTTTCTAATGAAAAATCACTAACTTGCATTATTGTTAACAAGAATCCTGTGCATTACCATCAGTTTTCTCCATTATAACCTCTTGCTCTACAGTTTGTAAATAACTTTGTCAATAGCAAGCTAATAAACAGGGTGACTCCAATGGATTGAGATAATCTCTAGAGTTTCTGCTACATAATGAACAGGACTCCATTGAAAGGACACCTAAGAATTTATTTTGCCCCAAAATTTGATCACTTTTTTCACTGTCCTTACCTATTTTCCAAACCTAGTCCTTTTGCTTCACCTTTCAGTCTACGGACAACCCTGTATCTGACTGACTTGTTAATTCTGGGAATGTCTTGCAGATTAATTTGCTTGCCCGAGGTGGTTCCTCTAATTGATGTCTAAGAACCCTAATTAGTTAAGAAAACTTTTTTTTAACATTTTCATTGCTATTTATTATTATTATTATTATTATTGCTAATATCTCTATTATAAATAATTCACAAGGGCATCTTTCTGACAAAAGACAAAGAGCTGGCTACTAGTAGAAAAAGTACATTTAACTCTGTCAGTGAAAGTGGTAAAGGGATTTGAGAAAATAAGGCAAAGCAGTGGAATTATGTGTTAAAACTTTAAATATTATAGACACATTTACTTAATTTCTAATACTGTTGTTGCTTATAATTAAATAAGATGTTTTCCATGAACCACGCATTACAGCAAATATATTGTTTATACAGATTAAATTTTCATCAAAAGGGACGCCTGGGTGGCTCAGTTGGTTAAGCAGCTGCCTTTGGCTCAGGTCATGATCCCAGCGTCCTGGGATCGAGTCCCGCATCGGGCTCCTTGCTCGGCCGGGAGCCTGCTTCTCCCTCTGCCTCTGCCTGCCATTCTGTCTGCCTGTGCTTGCTCTCTCGCCCACTCTCTCTGATAAAGAAATAAAATCTTAAAATAAATAAATAAATTTTCATCAAAAAATTGTAAGTGTATTTTATTGTAGGATATGATAAGCATTTTGCAGATGAGAAAAGTGAAATTTAGAAAAGTATGTCTTTTCAAATCCCTTATACAATATCTGGCCTAGATAGAAGGATATACTATCACAATTGAGGAAGATAATTGAGATTACTTAAAATGATAAACTTTACTGTATAGGGATTTTTACAAGTTTGCCACAGATTCAGATTCTTTTAAAATATATATCTATTTTGTGTAAAGAGAATGCACTGAGAAGTAAAAAGAAAGTGATATATCAGTGCTATCAACTAATGGCTATAATATCATCACCTTATTTATGAACAATGAAACAGTGTGCAATATTTAAATAAATTTAAATAAATTCCTATTTATTTTATATATTTATAAATTTAAATAAATTTCTATTTATTTATTATTAAAGAAATTCCTCTAACAAACAGTATGTTTTGAAGGTTGCTAGCAGGAAAGTGTTGTACGACATGGAAGTAATCAGAAAATGTGATCTAAAATTCTGCTTTCAAGGGCGCCTGGGTGGCTCAGTGGGTTAAAATTCTACTTTCAAGAAGCTATCACAGTAAGTACTGAGCATTAGCTATTATATGCTATGGATGAATAACTGAAATCTACATTTGAAACTAATGGTACACTATATGTTACCTAATTGAATTTTAAAAAGTTAATAAAAAAAAACCACTATTTTATAAAACAATATTCCCAACAGGCTCTTTTGCTTTAAAATACTCACTTTGTAATGAGAGTCATTACTTTTGTCTAGCCAATTCTTACAGCACTGTTTATCCCTTCTCTGCTTTATCCCTTCCCAGTATCAATAAAGGCTCACTTGGGTTACATAGAAGCCATGAGAAGGCTTGTAATAGATCTGGCTGGTTTTCACCAGCAATTTGACCACCATGTGCACAGGAAGTCTATTGATAAAGTCTTTATTGCAATAAGTTGCAAATACATGGATGATTTTGAATTCTCTTTCTTGAGGTCTTGTTTCATGATAATAAATTTAGGGTGGCTTATTGGAATGGATGTTATTAACATATCTTCATAGTTATAAGCACATGGAATTGTAAAATAGATGAATGAATGTGGCATTACTGACAACTGTCCTCATTTTGAAATCAAATTACAGTGTACTAAGATGAGGAAGCAAAGCAGATTTGGGATTATGAGTGAAATAATTTAAAAAAGTCTTGGGGTATGATCAGACTATTGGGTAATTCAGTAGAAAAATGTCAACTGATTGAGATTCTGTGTTCCCTGATTTCAGAGAGAAGTTAAGATAAATAAGTAACACGAGGAGACTAGGAAGCCAAACATAAGTGATAATTTTGTGCCAGGGTGTGTTTACATCTGTTTATCTTCTTGCTTTACCACTAAGGTTGCTCCTAGAGGAGAGTTTAAATATGTGTTGGAGCTAATCTCTGTGGATTACACAAGAAACCACATCCTACAGCTCTCCCTGAAACACCCCTTATGATTTCAATGTAATTTGGTTTTTGCATTTTTAGAAATAACAAAATACTTTGCAAACTCATCTACTTTATTACCATCACAAGTGAGTCAGCTGACTCCACATTTTAACACAGTGACAGTCACAGAGGAATGGAGGAATGAGTAGAGTTATCAATATATGTGCTTTTAAGAAGTATGACAGGGTAGCAGCTATTTCCAGGAACCAAAACATGGGTCAGCAGCTGTGCAGGAAAAGTGATGGAATAAATGACTCATTTCAGAGGAGTTCTATAACATATTAGTTCTATAATGTATCTTCAGCCCCCAATTACCCGCTTTGATCTAAAGATAAGGATTTACAGTTAAGGTCCCATTTATGATTTGACTGGTGTGGTCTGAATCATTTTTACTATTGTTTTGACTATTACTTGAAGCCTATAGTAGTACTTGGGATATGTGTTGTGTATTCTGTGAACATGTGCTATTTTTAGATTAGATAATTTCTGTCTCGAACCCCTGTTCATTTGTTTGTTTTTGTTTATTTGATAGTGGTTTCAGTAAATGGATATATCTGAAAAATTGCAAAGCCACTATTAAAACAAGTTATTATTATATATAGCATGGAATTGCACATTCCTCCTTTGAATCCGACAGAGCTTCACCATATCCTTAACAATTTGGGAAAAACATGCTATTATTTTTCTTTATAAAATTTCTCCTGTTAGGCTGTGATGGTTGTCATCAGCAGTAACTCCTCTGAAGGCTTTGTCAAAAGAGTTGAAAAAATTGGAAAGGTGTGTGAATGAAGCTGTTTGCTGAATATAAAGAAAAGAGCATTGAAGTACAATTCACACTCTTACTTCTCCTTCTATGCTTTCAGATGTTTGACATTTGAAAATTTTGCTTCTAGAAGAGATGCCCTATATAATTCTTACTTTAAGGAGCAAGTTGCTTTTATAATTTTTTTATTATTCTACCATTCCAGTATTTCCATTTAAATTAAATTCAATACCATTTAAAAAAAATCAAAAGTGCAGCCAGTATTCAATTCCTGGGCTAAATAATTTTAGAAAGCTTTGTGTTATTGAACCTACAGGGTTTTTCTGTAGTTTTAACTCTTTCTTTCTGTGATTTTTCCCATTAGTCATGTAAGTGACTGCAATATAACAGACATTGAGGATAAAGAAGGACTGAATAGAACAATCCTTGGCCTCATGAAGTTGAGAATCTAGCAAGGGAGTCAAACAATTCAATCATTCAGAGACAATTTATTGAGTGCCTGGCCTAAAATGAGCACAACAAAACCCCAGGCCAGAGGAATCATTTTAATGGGAGAGATAGATAATAGGTAAGCCAACTTTAAAAAAAAAATCGTACTGCTTTTTCTTTAATAGAGATGCATATTTGAACTAAATAAGCACATTTTAAAAAGAGCAGTGATTGAGAAGAGGTTTTTTAACTGAGTGGTCCGAAAGGGCCTCCCTGAAAAAGTCTGTTTTGAACAGATTTCTGAATAATATCAGCTAGGAAGCTGCGTAAAAATCTCAGGGATGGGTGATTTTTCCAGTCGAAAAACTGTAAAGGCTCCAAAGTCACAATAGAGCTATAAGTTTCTCTAATAAAGTAACTTCTGACAAAGAATGAGAAGAAATAACTAACCCAGGTTTGAAAGAAAAGGGACAGACTTTCTATGGAATTCATATTTAATTAAAGCTCTAAAGGACAAAAATACAATAGAGCAAAATTCTGGTCACGCTGATATACCTAACGAAAGTTCATAAACAAGGTGTGGGTAGCAAAGAGTGTGTGGGAATGTTGGTAAGAACAGTGGGGAAGAGTCATCCCTGAACATGTTCTTAAATGAAGCAATTCTTGGGTTGTATTAAAGGGTAAATTGGAGTTTGCCTAAGTGATTAGAGAAGGATGCCTCAGCTTATGGAAGTTCAAAGCCATAAAGATGTGATAAACTACTGCAGATATTTTCATGTATATTTGTTGTTGCTTCTAGTAATGGTGATCTAAAAACTCCTACTTAAGACAACTAAAAATCCAGACAAAATAGCTTTTAAAGTTAAAAATATCAGAATGATTATAAAAATAAGTGAGGGATTACTGGGCCAAAATACGAAATACAATGAGAGCCTAGAGATATATGCCCTGAAGCCATTTTAGCTATGAGAGCATTTGAAACTGCTAAAACACACTGAGCTGTGTTGTTAATAGACTCTTGATACTAGAGAAACAAATCCAGCAGCAATCAAATTTGAGGACTTTGGTACAACCCAAATTTAACTTGAGATCCCCAAAGCACAAGGAGAAGCAGAAATAAGACTATAGCCTACCTTGCCTTCTGTGTAAACTGAGAAAGCCAATCACTGAATTTGGAGTATGATTGTCTTGTAGAGTCTCAGATATAAGAGAAAATCCTACCAAGGAGGACCATACCGTTATTATAGCTCTTAATTATCCCTACTCAATAAGAGTTTCAAATATAATGTCTTGAACATAGCAAAATGTAACAAAGCACACAAAGAAAAACCATTAACAAGATTTGATAGACAAAATGGGATTAAGTATGATGTTAAAATGATCAATAAAGATTGTAAAATGGCTTGATTACTCTGCTCAAAGAAATGAAAGGGGAAGCAAATTGAACAAAAAACTGACACTAAAAATGATATTGAGAAAGGTTTTATAAATGAACCAAATGGATACTCTAGAACTTTAAAGATATGACAGCTAATTTAAGATACCACAGGGGTGCCTGGGTGGCTCACTTAATTAAACCTCCAATTCTTTTTCCTTTTTTTTTAACACCTTAATTTTATTTTATCTCTTTCAATTTGGCTCAGGTCATGATGTCATGGTTGTGAAATAGAGCCCAGAGTTGGGCTCTGTGCTGAGCCTGGAGCCTGCTTAAGATTCTTTTCCCTTCTTTTTCTATCCCTCCCTGCACTCTCACTTGCTCACTCTCTCTTGCTTGCAAATAAATAGATAGATAGATAGATAGATAATAGACAAAGCAAAATAAAAGCAGATTATGAAAATAAATATAAAGATTTTGAAATGAAAACAAGTTCAAAATAAAATAGAGAAGACCTACACAGCTAAAAGTTCATTCAGAAAATCTACTATTAAAGAAGTCAGTATGACACAGTGTTAAGATATCAAAAGATTTGAGCATGTACTTTACAGAAAGGGTAATCCAAATGGCCACTCATATATAAAAACTGTTTATCTTTATTATGAATCTGGAATTAAATTAAATTAAATTAAAAATAAATTAAAACCTGAAATGACATACTATTACACACTTACCATATTGGGCAACAGTAAAATTGCCTTGCAAGAATGTGAAAGAATGAAAGTGCCCATAATAAAAACATTTGAGGTAAGTTGGACAATATTTAGAAAACTTAAAAATAAAAATAAAAATTTGGTCCATTCCTAGAAATACAACATGGAACTAAATGAATATTTTCACCAGGATATGCAAACAGATGATTATAGCTATTTCATTCATAACGGCAGATCAGTAGTGGTCTATTTGCACAATGTTACATTAAATAAGAGAGAATATTAACAAACTGGGAGGAGGGGCTAGGTTGTTATCAGAAACAGATCTTCTATGGTGCTGATTATGTTCTATTTCTCAAAATCTTTAAGTTAAAAAAGTTTTCAAATTTATATCTAGATAGATAGATGATAGATAGACAGATATCCCAGAAGCTGCAATGCTAGGCTAAGACCAGGCTTTAAAGGGCTTTTCTATACTCTACTAAATACTTGAAACCATTCATTATATCATAGCTCAGTGTTCAAATCTCCATTTGTTTCCTCAGGTTCCTAATATTTACCTTAAGGTGACCTGATTCAGACTTTTGATCACATTTGTCTAAATATTTCTATTTTAACAAAGTCCTTTTTAACACTGAGAGACTAAAACTTAGAAAAATACTCTGATTGTTATCTCACTAGGGTGGAAAAT